>NC_091829.1:102765693-103040693 GCF_038994185.2 Dermacentor albipictus | reverse complement strand
CCTCGAGTGAGCTCCTGAAGAACACTTCGCAATGTGGCGAACGCACCCTAAGTTATCGATGCGTGACCTCAAAGAAGTATGACGTAATACTAACACATTTCTCTCGCATTTACCGCTAATCGCCAGAACTTTTTTTTTCTCGCTGGGTATACTGCATTTGACGATTTAATGTAGTGAACGTGGGCTACTGAGCTTCTGTGCTGTACTACCGAGTATAAAACCTGCGTCACTAGCTCCGTGCACGTTCTTGGCCAATCCCCCTTAAAGGCGGGTACCAAAGCGGCAAAAGGGTTGTGAACGCCTAATATATAGCCGTCGGACTTGTCTGTGTGTGCAACTCTCGATAGGATTCTTCTCGCGACAAGCATCCTGAATCGCTCTCGTTCTGGTGACGCAGACAGCTAACAGCCACGGGTGAGGGGGCTGCGCCTGTGTTACCCAGTGCTGCTACTAGTACCTTGCTGGCTCATGAAAGTTTCGCCTCATGTACGATTCCCAAATTCTATCAAAATCGGAGGCGAGTATTACCACCGCCTCACACTAAACTGAACAGAGCTGAGTCCGTTACTTGGAGGCGACTACAAACAGAAACTTATACGAGTCCCGTGCAGCTAAAAACTTTCTACCCCGATATATACGAGAGCGATATGTGCAAGCTATGCAAGTCTGTTAGAGCCACCCTTCAACACATGTTGTGGGGATGTGAAATATACCAAAATAAAATGGCAGCCTCCCCAGACAATCTACGGGCGCGGTGGTCGGCCGTGCTGCTCAGCGCAGACCTCCAAGACCAACTTTGGGCCGTCCAGCGAGCCAAGGAAGCCGCACGGGAGCAGCAGCTCCCAGTGGCCATCTAGGCGGCCCCAGGCCCGGGCCTCCCAATCGCCGGATTCCAAATAAAGTTATCACATCACATGTACGATTCCTACATTCCGTTGGATCTGGGTGCTATGTGGACACTCCAAGCGCATTTATGCCTGTCGGCGCGAGGTTCTGTGTAAAATTCAAGGGCGATAAAATCGGCGCCGCGCGCCGTACACCGTATGTGCCAGTGAAAGTGCGCGAGGGTGCGCCGGTGATCCGGGCTCAACCTCGCGGACGAAAGGGAGGAAAGCGGGGAGGAAGCGCGCCGTCTTCCGTTCTGCCCGCCTGCGCCACTGTCGCCTGAAAGCCATCCACGACGAGTAGAGTGCACCACAGGCTGTGTTTTCGCGGCTTTGTTCGCGATGATGCTCCGCTTACTCACTCCAGCGTTTTGACAGCGAGTTTCAGTGGTCGTCGAGTGAGATTTGTTTATGTTTGCTTGTGCGCACGTGACACCGTGCTTGCTGATTTAGTTAGTAGGCCTGTTTGCAACTTTATAAGGCCGATAAAACTGCTATCCTTACTTTGTATAGCCGTCCATTAATTTGCTGTCCCAATTAATGCTCCGGGTTTAGGGCGAAAGTGTGACTTTTATTTTCTTGGAGGCGGAAAGGTAGTTTGTACGCACCTGTACCGCCTGGCGCGTACTTTACTCACGAATAATTTTCCGTGGCCAAGCAGTCACAGCTTCAAAGCCATCGCGCTCGTGCGGTAGCGCCGCTGGATATAGTCCTTTTCATTCGATGGTTTGTAAGGCATAATTTGAAATTAAGGGGAGCTTTCATTTAAGGCGTTCAGGCAAATCATATGTTCTTATATTTCCTACGAGTTGTTGAAGAACACACTTCTTGCGACATAGCAGCTAGCCTAACACCTCCGTCAGCACGCCGTCTCCTGGTGCGCTCTACCAGAGTGCAGATGGCGGCGATCCTAGGATGAAGATGCAACACGATGCCGAACTTCTATTCGGACTACATGTGCGCTAATACCCGTGAAATAGACCCCACTCCCCCCAATATCCTTGCCCTCAGAGGCTCATAAAGTTGTACTCGAGCATTCTACATCGATTCCATCAGTTGGCCGAGGAGCGTCCTTGCGTAACGTTTTGTCTAACCTCAAGGTTGGTTTCTCTCGGGCTTCTGTCGCCGTCGGCGTCGGATCGGCAATGGTGGACGTCACAAAGAAAAAAAAAGACGTGTGTCTATAAAGCTGTTTTCTATCTGTAGGTTTTTTCACATCAAACGAGCTTGTTTATTTTAAATTTGTACCGCAAGTTTTTAATACAGGGCGTTTGTATGAACCTGACGAAAACTCGCTGAGTCTGTTTGTCACGGTGAGTTCTGTTCGTCGTGGTTAGCTAAACGCTATTTAGCCTAGCAGAGCCGCGGCCTGACTGCATGAGATGATTGCCTGAGCTTGACTAATGGGAGCGCACCTTTAAACACGGATGAATCAAGTTGGTGGCTCGCAGACAGCTGTGATTAACTGGGCGCATTGTATCCCCCCTGACCTCGACGCAAGCTGTCGCAGCAGCGTCATTCCGTCGGGTACATGTTCGTGTAGCTGTCGAGCCGGGCTGGTCGAGTCGGGCATTTTACTCGAACGCTCTCCACTAGAGTATATGCAAACGTAGCGTCAGTCGATCAGTATTTTTACGCGAATTCTTCACGTGGTTTCGAGTGAAGCAGTTTGAAGGAAACGCCCTATTATTTGGAACATGGGAGGGTTCTTTTGGGGCTGCAACAGCGCTGCCATGGGCAGAGCAACACCTGGTGACTAAAATAAGATGAAAACAGCACTTTATCTGACCTTCTCCGCTTTCTCTGTCTTGCCTCTTACGACTTATTACTACGATACTGAAAATCTTGCTTAAAGGCACCGAAAACCGGCATTCAAGTATTCCCCTTTTCTTGGCGCAATGGAAAGCCTACTCTACCCGACATCTATAACCGCAAAAGTCTGGAAATTCCGGAAACATAATTTTTCGAGCTACAAAGTCTGCGCTGCTTACTGAATGTGGATGCAGGCAACAGGGAAAAGTGATATCGACGCTGAGGGAAAGTGAACAATTCAAAACACATCCACATCAGCCGGTAATGTAGCCGTAGCAAACGCCAAGATTGTGGCCTAAAAACACCCGCAACTACGCTTTACTAGTGCCATGTGTCGATGTACGCTGTTTCTTGGTCAGATGCTTTACTCAAGAGTTGTCGAGATCAATGCACTCGTAGGATCTGCAAAACATTTTCGATTATCCTCAACCTTAATTGCTCCAGCGCAGACTTTTTGTATTGATATTGCAATTGCACAGAAGCTTGTGTATTTATCGTTAGTGTTGTTCGTTGCATTTTTTGTTGTACTTCTCTCTACATTTTATCCTCAGAGGAAGTGTCCCAGTACCTCTTTAATTTTCTCACTGGCATAGTGTATAGCACATTTGTCATTGTTGTACCTTTTGGTCATATATATGGAGCAATTCATTTTATAGAGTGCTAGTAAGATCCAGGTTCTTCTTTCTTCCAGTCGAGGGTAGAGGTGTTACTGCTCTAATTTGTCATGACAGACCCACCGCCAGAGACGGTCTCCGCAAGTGAAGAATACTGCCACTAAGCATAGCGGCAATAGGTTTGCTGGAGGCTTAGGATGGATGGAAGAAGACACAGCTGAAGCTTGCAGACACTCTGTATTTAGAACTTTTACGATAAATGGACACATAAGTGCAAGCTGGAACTGGAACACATAGGGCCACCTTATATCAGTAGAGCCGATGGCGCATATTACTTAAAGTTTAGCCCAGAATGCTTGGTGGTGGCAGCGGGGCCACGTTTTCTATCCCTCGGTACGTGCCCTGTGCCAAACATCTACAGCCCAATCACCACCGAGTGTTTTGAGGAATATCCGCTGATGCACCAATCACTCAACCTGCACAAGTGTCGTCATGTCAGTGGTCCGGCGGCTATTCAAACATTGAGCCTTGTAGTGTTTAGGACTGTTCGGCACTTTTTCTAGTGCGCAGTGACGCGGAAGAAAGACAGAGAGTTATTTAGGAACATTTATAAAAACAAAAAGAACTTCGAAATCATATAACGAAAGTTCATCTGCTGAGTAACTGCAGTCAGTCCGCCCGCACACAGCCCGTGAGGATAAACGGGCTGAAACAGTCCCGTGTAGCGAATGTCATGGTTCCGTCGTCATGCCACTGTACATTCACCCATGCTCCAGTAGGCTGTGATGAGACGTTCAGGCCTCGTCCAGCATGATTCTCGGGACGCATGGCACGCTTAGGAGCAGCAGCGGCAGCAGGCACGAAACGTCTTGTCCAGCACGACCTCGCTGGCGGGTTCGTACGCTGCTTACTACACACGTGCTATGGTTGCACGTGAGGACCGCATCTAGGATAGCCAGCTTTGTGCCAGACTGGAATGTCCCTTGGCACAGCTCAGGTGTGGCAACTGACGGACCGGCAGCCTTCGGATCAGCCAGCGTCTCGAGCACTGGCAGCTGTAGCCCTGGCAGCTCGGACAACCTTGTCCGCACTCGGCTCCGCTGTCCTCCGCACCTTTCCATACACGTATCAACCAGCAGGACCTCGTTCACTTCACGACTTCGGAACTGCTGCCCGCCTAGTCCGAACACTGCGAGATCGAGCCTCGTGCCACCGCATTCGTGCACCTGTTGATCTTTTCACGGCACTTACATATTGCAACGTCTCTTCTATGTCAACGACAAAAACAAGGATGGCAGCTTTAGTAGGCTTCGTTTCGTGCATCTTCGTAGCGGAGATAAGAAGCCGAAGTCTTCTCTGGTCTTCGCTACTAAAACGAACTGTTTTTGCTATACATGTCCTCTTCTCCTATCTTCGTTGCACCGCGACACTGCTGGAAGTGCCGGGAACGACAACCCGATGTTCCAGACCCCTCCTAGGAGTTGTGTATCCAGCCCGGACAATCTCTAGCCAGTTGCCACGCCTGTGCATCGTTTCAGTGGTCGGTTGCAGGGCCTAGCTCCGGAGCTCACACCCCCTGCAGGAACCTTCGTCCGGACGCTACCCATCGCTGCCCATGGCCGACGTCAGTCCGCCACAGGATCCCGAAAGTGTCCGTTCGTCCAACCTGCGACAGGTAACCCTTATTCAACCAAGTATTCCGGCTCGCTTTCACGGTGGCGGCTTTGAAGACTGGCTTGACCAGTCGCAGCGTGTCGCCGAGATCAGTGAGTGGAGTTCCAAACAAAAGCTCACAAATTTTTATTTTAATCTGGGCAATAGCGCTCGTACGTCGTAGGAAACTCGATATGGCTGTCTATCGATCTGGAGTGACTTCCGCCAGCCTTTGCGAGTGTCTTGACACCTTTGCGAGTGTCCACCGATGGGACCGGGCCCAGCAGCTCATTGAGTTACGGGTTCAGAAAGCCAACAAACCGTTGCAATGTTCGCCGACGACATGGCCCGTCTGTATCGTAGAGCCGAGCCAAACATGACAGGTGATAAGTTGTTGCGCTAGCTCATGCGCAGCGTGAAAGAGCGGTTGTACGCCAGACTGGTGCACAATACACCAAGTACCATGGCTGGTGCTCTATAACATAAAATTATTGCAATATCTTTTTATTCCAATCTCCTGACGTCAAATTTGCGTAACCGCAGACGCAAGCATCGGGCGGTGACCCGTAGGGTTGTCTGAACAGACCAATCAAACGTTATCCTCGTGGATAGGAGGTCACTTTGTTTTAAGAACGAATAACATTCCCTACCGTGATTGGCTGGCCTTATCTAATTGCCTGACAAGAGGCAAGGAGCACGCTCAAATGGAGAGAGAATAGATGGGGCCGAGCCAGTGCACTGAAAAACGATAACCGGATGAAGAGGGTCGTGCCAGAGTCTGCAATTGGTCCGCTTTCCCTTAATTGGCTTGAGGTGGATGCTCGAAAATGGCGGTGGCATACACGAAATGTTGAGAATGCCGCAAAAACGGATCCCCAGCAGAGTTGGCAGAGCGAGGTTGCGAAAGTGCCGAAGATGCTTGAAAACGTTACATGGCCGTCATCATCCTGAGAAAAGTGCGGCCGTCGCACAGTTCCTGATATAGTGCGATAAGAAAGCTGCCAGAAACTTTCTCGGCCTCTACGAGTATTGTCGCTTTATCGCAGATTTTGCAAGGATTGTTTCGCCATTTGCTCACCTCACGAGAGACGATGGGGCATTTGTGCTGCGCGATGCACAGAAAACTGCATTTAATGAGCTGAGGCAACGGCTACAAACACCTCCAGTACTTGCCCATTTTGACGAAGCAGGCCCTGCCACGCTTCACACAGATACTAGCAAATTGTTGGCCTGAGAGCACTGCTCATGCAGTTGCAGGAAGTGGCTGAGAGGGTGATTGCCTAGGCAAGCAGAACGCTCTCCCGCAAAGAAGCCAATTACTCGACAACTGAAAAGGAATGCCTTGCTATGGCCGGTTATGAAATTTCGCTCATGTTTCTACGGTCGCCCTTTCAAATTTATCAGTGATCAGCATCCACTCTGCTGGCTGAAAACAAACCTGAAAGATCCTCCCGGGCGACTAACACGCTGGAGCCTCAGGCTACAAGAGTTCGACATGACGGTCGATCTTCAAGTCGGCGAAAAGGCACACCGACGCTTATTGTTTGTCGCGGTCACCGATACAGTCGACTGCTTCATTCCAGGAAGACGGAACGCCACTCCTCGGTTTTCTTGATACAACCGCCGTTGCATACCAACAACGTGATGGCCTTGAGTACCTTACTCTCATTGAATTTTTAAACGGATGAACTCCCAAGGCTGCTAGAATTTTTTAAAGATGATTGTAATCGTTTTGTTTGCGCAACGATGTTCTCTACAAATAGAACTTTTCACCCATCGGTGGCAGTTATTTACTGGTTGTTCCTATACCCCTTCGGACTGAAGTATTCCAAGCATGTCACAATGAGGTAACTTCTGGCCACTTAGGCTACACGCCGACACTGAACAGAGTATGACAACGGTACTACTGGCAAGACTTTCCATGGCCGTGAAACATCACGTACGTACTTGGCTCAAGTGCCAGAGGCGCAAGTCGCCTCCAAGAAAACCAGCCGGCCTGCTAAAACCGGTTCAGGTCAGTTGCACACCATTTGACGAGATCGGAATGAAACATTTGGACCAACTTCCGGCGTCTCATGTAGGAAACCAGTGGGTTATTGTTGCGATTGATTATCTGAATTGCTGCACCGAACGAAAGGCTCTCTCGCCAGGCACAGCAGCAGAGGTGGCGCGATTTTTCATAGAAAACGTTTTGTTGAGACATGTTGCACTAACCATCGTAATCAGAGACAAACGAACCGCATTCACCACAACGCGTTTAGGTAATATCCTGATGCTCAGTGGAACAACTCAACGCAAGACGACAGCCTACCATCCACAAACTAACGGACTCACAGAGTGCCTAAGCAAAACGCTTGAAGACATGCTTTCCGTGTATTTGGATGTCGAACACAAAAATTGTAACGAGATCTTGCCTCATATAACTTTAGCCTGCAACGGTGCCAAGAAAGAAACAGCATGGATGACTCCGTTCAGCCTTGTTCACGGACGAGAAGTACAGACGATGTTGCATGCAATGATCGCACACGAATGTGATGGCGCGTACATGGATGCATATGCGTTTACCCAACGCGCCGAATAACCTAGACAGCTCCACGCGTTCGGATCTGTCGACAGTAGGAATACGACACAGGCCGCTACAATTCTCGCTATAGACCAGTAACCTACAAAACAGGCGACAGAGTCTGGGTTTGGACGCGCATCCGAAGACAGGGACGTTACAAGAATCTATAAAGACTATACTTTGTATCGTATCGAGCGCTACGACGCCTTAGTGGCATCACCTACGAGATAGTCCCAGATAGCCCCTATTCCACGAGGCAACGTCAGCACCAGCCTGAATTGGTGCACGTAGTACATATGAAACCACACATCAGCGAGTGGCTGTGCGACGAACTTCACACCAGTCACGTCTAGCATCGGGGAGATGGTTCTCTTTAGAATCAGGCGAATGCCGCGTCTGTTCTATGACGATGACAAAGGCAATGATGGGTGCTTTAGTAGGCTTCCTCTCGTGCATGGGCCTAGTGGAGATTAAATGGATGGATGGATGGATGGATGGATACAACTTTCTTGTACGTCCGGCAAGGTTTAACGCGACCCGGGCTCAGGTCTCCCATGGAGGAACGTCAAGGCCCTGCCTCAACGCCGCCTCACGGGCTTGCTGGACTGCCCACGTTTGGATTCCGAGGTCTGAGCTGCGCAGAGCGGTGGCCCACCTCGACGACAGGGTCTCCGGAGTAACTGCCATCCCTCCTATAACTACATTGCACTCTCACAGCATGTGTTTGAGTGTTGCTGGTCCTTCCTGGCACAATTTGCACGTGTCGTCCTGATGCTTATCTGGGAAGATGCGTTTGAGACGGAATGGATTAGGGAACGTGTTTGTCTGGAGTTGTCGCCAGGTGACGGCCTGCCTCCTGTTCAATTTGGGACTCGGCGGGGGGTATATCCTTCTGGCGTTCAAATATGCACTGGTGATGTCGTTGTATCTAGTGAGCCTGTCCCATTCTGCTCGAGAAGCGTTCGCTATCGTGCGAGAGGCGTTGCCCTGTTCGGCGCGGCGGGTTATGTCTCGCGCCGTCCGGTGCGCCGTCTCGTTTACGTTCGGGAGCGCGTCGCCTTCCGTGGTGACGTGCGCGGGGAACCATATGATCCTCGAGCTCGCGGTTTTGGATCTGTCCGCTTTGGCTAGAATGGACATGGGTTCCTTGGAAATTCGACCTTTGGCATAATTCTTTACTGCCGTTTGCGAGTCACTTAGTACGACTTCGCATTCCTGTTCTGTGAGGGCTAGCGCAATCGCTACTTCCTCCGCTATTTCTGAGTGTTTGGTGTATACACTACATGTGGTTCTGATTTTTGATTCTGCGTCTATGACTACGGCGGCGTATGTTTGGCCGTTCGCATATTCGGCTGCGTCGACAAAGCGCGCGTTTCTGTCCCTGCCGAATGAACGGAGCAGAGCCTCGGCTCTTGCCTTTCGTCTACCTCGATTGTAATCGGGGTGCACGTTTCTTGGGATGGTTGCCACCGTAATGGTCTCTCTGATTTTGTTGGGGATTCGCATTTTCTGGCCGTGCTGGTTGTGGTACGTTATGCCGAGCGTGTTCATAATGTGTCTTCCCGTCGTGGTGGTCGACAGGCGTTCGAGCTGCGAGATGCGTTGTGCTTCGGCTATTTCTTCTATGGTTTTGTATATGCCCAGCTGAGTCAGGAGCTCGGTGCTCGTCGATTCCGGTAGGCCCAGGGCTATCTTGTACGTTTTCCTTATGAGCGTGTTAATCTTGTTCTTTTCCGCGACGTACCAGTTGTGGTAGGCGGCTGCATAGGCGATGTGGCTGACAACGAATGAGTGGATCAGTCGAATGACGTTGTCTTCCTTCATGCCCGCGTGTCTATTGGTTATTCTCTTTATGAGTCTCGTGGTGCTGATGACTTTGCCTTCGATCTTCCTCACGGTTTCACCGTTAGCTCCGTTGGCATCAATGATCATTCCGAGGATTTGGATCTTGTTCACTTTGGGGATTGCGTTTCCGTCTTGGGTGTACAGGCGGATTTCCTCGTACTCCCGGGGCCCTGTGTAGCTCTTTGGTGGCGTGCCTCTGCGCGTGGGCCGGCAAAGGAGTAGTTCGGACTTGCTCGGGGAGCATTTGAGGCCCGTTCCTTGGAGGTACTCTTCCACTTTGTTAATGGCCGTTTGTAGTGCGTGTTCAATTTGCCCATCACTGCCGCGGTCTGCCCATATCGTTATATCGTCTGCATATATAGCGTGGTGGATTCCTTCGATTTCGCGTAGTTTGCTGGGGAGACCCAGCATGAGTAAGTTGAAAAGGAGCGGAGATATAACTGAGCCCTGGGGGGTACCTGCACTTCCCTGGGCTCGTTCTTCGGACTCGAGGTCGCCAACCGTGAGGGTGGCTTTGCGATCGTTCAAAAAGTCCCTCACGTAGTTGTAGGACCTTTCCCCCAGGTTCAGATTAGACACTTGTTTAAGGATCGACTCGTGAGCGACGTTGTCGAATGCTTTCTCCAGGTCTAGTCCTAGGATGGCTCTGGTGTTTCTTGTCTTGTCGTCAAGGATCTGGTTCTATAGTTGTAACATGACGTCCTGCATGGACAGGCGGGATCGGAAGCCTATCATGGTGTGGGGGTAGGCTTCCGTCTCTCCTAGATGGCTGTTGATACGGTTCAGGAAGGCGTGTTCCAAGACCTTACCCACGCACGACGTGAGAGAGATTGGGCGTAGGTTCTCCAAACTCAACGGCTTTCCGTGCTTGGGTATGAGGATAGCCTTGGACCTCTTCCACTGCTCCGGGATGCGGCCTTCTCTCCAGCACTTGTTCATATAGCCCGTGAGTTTGGTAACAGATTTGTCGTCCAGGTTTTTGAGCGTTTTGTTGTTAACCCTGTCCGGTCCTGGGGCTGACTTGCTGTTGAGTCCTTGGAGTGCCGTTCTGATTTCCGCCTCACTGAAGTCTTCATCTAACTTGGGACTAGGACTGCCAGTGTACCGGCCGTGCTCGACCGTCGGTCGTTGCGGGAGGTATTTGTCGCAGAGTTTCATGACGATTTGCTTCTCGCTCGCCGCCCCTTTTTCTTTGTGCAGAAGTCTCTGCATGTCGGCTCTTTGCTTGGATTTGCACTGGGTTTCGCCCAGTAGGTGCCTGAGCAGTCGCCACGTATTTCCGTTGTGGAGTTGGCCATCCGCGGCATTGCAGACTTCATCCCACTGTTGCTTGCTCAAGGTGTTGCAGTGCTCTTCGATTTGTTTGCTTAAGTCGGCTATCTTTTTTCTCAGCTTTCGATTGAACCGCTGGCCTTGCCATCGGGTTTTTATGGATTTCTTGGCTTCCCAGAGGTGGGCGAGGCGACTGTCCACCTTCTCCGTCAGGAAATCGGGAGTGATGGTTTGCGTGGCCTCCCCGACATCCCTGGTCAAGTCTGCGATCCATCTGTCAATGTCACCGATTGGCTCATCGTCTTGCCTTATATCCCGGTGCTTGCGGAACTTGTCCCAGTCTGTCCATTTGAAGCTTTTGACTGGGAGGGTGGTTCCCGCTCGGGGGATCGTGATCTCGATGATCATGTGGTCGCTACCTAGGTCTTCTAGGGTGTTTCTCCAGGTAGCCCTCTCGATGTTTTTGACCATTGTTAAGTCCGGTGTGGTATCTCTTGCAACCGAATTGCCCATACGCGTTGGGGCGCTGGAATCCGTGATGATCGTGTATCCCAAGTCTTGCGAGTCCTGCCATAACTGTTTGCCCTTGGTTGTGGTGTGGCCGTATCCCCAGGCATGGCACGGCGCGTTGAAATCCCCACCCACTATTAGCGGGTTCAGGCCGGCGAGCTCGGCTGCCTTTTTGAGCAGGGAGAGAAAACGCTGCCGTCTTTTGGATGGGCTACTGTATATGTTCAATATGTAGATGCTATTCTTTGCCTTCTGTTAGGAATAATTTCTATCATTATATGCTCGGCCTGCTGGCCTGTAATCTCATGTTCAATGGGTACTAGACCCTTTCTGATTAGTGTGGCAATGCCCCTATCGTTTTGGAATTTAGGGACGAGGGCGTGGTAGCCCGGGATGTTGGCCGACGCGCCCACGGTTTCTTGAAGCATTATCACATCGGGTTTGGGTTGGATGTTTCTTACGTATTGTTGTAGGACAGGTTTTTTCCCGGCTATACCTCTGCAGTTCCACTGCCAGACCAATAACTCTTTATCGTGTCTGGCCATCCTGGAGTCTTGGAGAAGAAGCTGTTGAAAAACTGGAGCGGTGCACGGGGGGCGGTGCCACCATGGGGACGTCTGAGATTACGGGATTTATATTGTTACGTAAGAAGACGCAAATGAAAAGCTATATACAAGTATATTTACAACGTAATACGCCGCACTTGGCCAAGAGACAACAGCCCGCGCTAGCCTCCAATCGTTGTCGTCGTCTTCGTACTGCTCGCCTCTTCGTCATCGGTAATACTATTCCGTAGCACTACCCCCGGCGGCAAAAGCGCCGTCCCGGAGCGACTAAAGACCGGACTTGGAAACAGTGTAGTAGGCCTTGAGCCTACTGACGTGCACAACATCACTAGGTGCCACAGTAGATGACGAGGTTGAGCTCACAGGGGCAATTTCGTACGTCACAGGCGTCACCTGGCGCAGCACGCGGTAGGGCCCTGTGTATCGCGAAAGGAGCTTCTCTGAAAGTCCGACGTGACGGGAGGGCGACCAGAGGAGCAGGAGCGCACCAGGCGAAAACTGTACGTCACGGTGGCGGGCGTTGTACTGACGCTGCTGAGTGGTTTGCGAGTCCGTCAGTCGAGCACGGGCAAGCTGGCGTGCATGGTCGGCGAGAGCGATGGCGTCGCGCGCATACTCGCTTGTTGAGATCGAAGCAGGCGGAAGTGCCGTGTCAAGGGGCAAGGTCGGTTCGCGACCGTAGAGCAGATAAAAGGGAGAAAATCCGGCGGTGTCGTGCCGGGAAGAATTATAAGCGAATGTGACGTAAGGAAGGGAAATGTCCCAGTCGCGGTGGTCCTTGGAAACGTACTTTGACAGCATATCGGTAAGAGTACGGTTTAACCGCTCTGTCAGGCCATTGGTTTGAGGATGGTATGAGGTAGTCAGCTTGTGTTGAGTGGAGCAGGAACGTACAATGTCGGCGATAACTTTTGAGAGGAAGTTACGACCACGGTCAGTGAGCAGCTGTCGCGGGGCGCCATGAAGTAAGATAATGCCACGCAAGAGAAAGTCCGCGACGTCAGTGGCGCAACTGGTAGGGAGAGCCCGCGTGATAGCGTATCGGGTGGCGTAATCAGTTGCGACGGCTACCCATTTGTTCCCAGAGGATGACGTGGGAAAGGGACCGAGGAGGTCTAATCCAACACGAAAGAACGGTTCCACAGGGACAGTGATCGGCTGGAGATGACCGGCAGGTAGCACCTGAGGTGTTTTCCGACGCTGGCAGGTATCGCAGGCAGCAACATACTGTCGGACGGAGCGAGCGAGGCCAGGCCAATAGAAGCGGCAGCGCACGCGGTCGTACGTGCGGGTTACGCCAAGATGTCCTGCAGTAGGTGCGTCATGCATCTCAAAGAGCCCAGTCTGTCGTAGATGTTTTGGCACGACAAGAAGAAGATCAGATCCGTCAGGAAGGAAGCTCCTTCGGTACAGAATGCCGCCCTGGAGGACATATCGGCGAACGGATGCGTCGGTAGGTGTAGAGCGCAGACGCTCGATGAGTACTCGCAGCGATAGGTCTCGGTACTGCTCATCGGCGATGTTAGCGAAGGCAGACACAGAGAAAATGCCGTCGGCGGTACTACTGTGGGCGTCGTCAGGCTCGTCTACCGGGTAGCGAGACAGGCAGTCAGCGTCCTTGTGTAGTCGGCCAGATTTGTAGGTGACAGAGAACGAATATTCTTGGAGGCGTAAGGCCCAGCGACCAAGTCGTCCTGAAGGGTCTTTCAATGAGCATAACCAACAAAGCGCGTGATGGTCGGTGATAACGGAAAAGGGTCGGCCATATAAGTATGGGCGGAACTTCGCAACCGCCCAAACTAGGGCCAGACACTCACGCTCAGTGATGGAATAGTTGCGCTCCGCGGGTGAGAGGAGCCTGCTGGCGTAAGCGATAACACGGTCGTTCCCGCGCTGGCGTTGTGCCAGTACTGCGCCAATTCCGTGACCGCTGGCATCAGTACGAACTTCGGTAGGCGCAGAAGGATCAAAATGGGCCAGAACGGCAGGCGTTGTGAGAACGTCGATTAGATGCGAGAATGCAGAGGCCTCGTTATCGCCCTACTGGAAAGGAGCGTCTTTTTTCAAAAGCTCGGTTAGTGGTCGTGCGATGGCCGCGAAATTTTTCACGAAACGGCGGAAGTAGGAACAAAGGCCGATGAAGCTGCGCACATCCTTGACACACTTCGGAACAGGAAAGTGCGTAACAGCATGGATCTTGCCTGGGTCCGGTTGCACTCCGTTCGCGTCAACGAGATGCCCTAGGACGGTAATCTGGCGACGGCCGAATTGGCACTTCGATGCGTTCAGTTGCAGACCGGCGCGACGAAAAACGTCCAGGACTGCCGAGAGGCGCTCGAGGTGCGTAGCGAACGTTGGGGAGAATACTATGACGTCGTCCAAGTAGCACAGGCATATGGACCATTTGAAACCGTGAAGAAGGGAGTCCATCATGCGTTCAAAAGTGGTAGGAGCGTTACATAGACCAAACGGCATCACTTTGAATTGATAAAGACCGTCCGGAGTTACAAAAGCAGTCTTCTCGCGGTGGAGATCGTCCACAGCAATCTGCCAGTAGCCGGAGCGGAGGTCAATAGAAGAGAAGTAGCGAGCACCATGGAGGCAGTCAAGGGCGTCATCGATCCGAGGTAGGGGATACACGTCCTTTTTGGTAACCCTGTTAAGGTGCCGATAATCCACGCAAAAGCGCCATGACCCATCCTTCTTTTTTTACCAGTACAACCGGTGACGCCCTTGGACTACATGACGGTTCTATGGTGTTATTGGCAAGCATTTTGCGAACTTCAGCGTGAATAACTTGACGCTCAACCGGTGACACTCGATACGGGTGGCGATGAATAGGAGGGGCATCGCTGGTATTAATGCGATGTTTAACAGTTGTAGTTTGGGCCAAAGGACGATCGTGAAAGTCAAAAGTATCGTTGTAGGAAAACAGAACGCGGTAGAGCTCACGAGCGTGCTCGGACGGCATGTCGGGCGCAATCATTTTCTGTAAGTCGGCGATGGTGCAAGTTGTCGACTGAGATGGTAGAGGAGGATCGGCTGAATGGCTGTCTACCTCAATAGATGCTATTGAGTGATCTTCGAATGAGCAAAGCTGGGCCAGAGACATCCCGCGTGGCAGCACTTGTGCCGTCAAGCCAAAATTGACCGCGGGCAGGCAGACGCAATTAGCCGTAATAGATAAAACGGTATGAGGCACCGTGATCCCGTGTGTAAGGAGGACGTCTTGTATAGGAGCCGCGATATAGTGACCGTCGGGCACTGGTGGGGATAACACTAGGTCAACGTAAGTCAGTGCCGTAGGTGGCAAGCGAACAAAGTCGACGGAACTGAGGCGACTGGGGTGTGGTTCAGCGGGATCCAGAACAGGCAGGTCAAGGCGGAGAGTACTGGCGGAACAATCAATTAGAGCAGAATGTGCGGAGAGGAAGTCTAAGCCGAGGATGATGTCATGGGGACAGTGGGCGATGACCGTGAATAGCACGACTGTTGAGCGATCGGCGAAGGAGACGCGGGCGGCACACATACCAATTACGGGGGCTGTTCCGCCATCGGCGACACGGACAACAAGCGTCGTGGCGGGCGTGATTATTTTTTTCAGGTGGGTACGAAAGTCCGCGCTCATTACCGACAAATGCGCCCCAGTGTCTATAAGAGCAGATACAGGAACACCGTCGACTTGCACGTCAAGAAGGTTCAGATGAGTGGGCAACGTCAGTGGAGGATTTGGCGGCGTAGGGAGCAATGCAGCGTCACCTCGAGGCGCTGCATCATTCAGTTTTCCGGCTGGGAGCGCGGTCCGAAGGGAGTCGGCGAAAAGGAGCGACGGGGCTGGGGAGAGCGAGATTGTCGTCCTTGGGGCGAAGGTGAACGAGAATAGGGGCGGTTCGGCGCAGGAAAGTCAGTGGCGGCATTATCGGAGCGTGCGGCATAAGGACGAGAAGGGCCACCCGAGGGTCGAGAATAGGCAGTATAAGCAGACCGGGTCGGGGAAGTCCAGCGACTTCGACAGTGCCGAGAAATGTGCCCGATGCGACGGCAGTGAAAACAAATGGGCTTGTCGTCAGCAGTGCGCCATTCAGCTGGGTTGCGGAAACGTGGTGGGTAAGACGATGCGGAACGGGGCGGAATCGAAGAAGCCGGATGGGTATCAGGGTGATGGGCCGAGCAGATGGTGTGAAGGCCCATGTTTTCGAACTCCTGGCGGACAACTGCCTGGATCAGGGAAACCGTGACTGCCGGTGCGTTGGTGGGGCTGGAGTCGAAGGCAGCCGGATAGGCGGCCTCAATCTCACGCCGAACGATCTTGGTAATATCGCCGGTGTTGTTGGTACGAGGAGCGTCGGCACAGGAAGAAGTCGCTGGGGTGTTGGGCAAACGGGCAAACTGCTGATCGATACGTCTGCTTTTAGCGAGTTCCAGGCGGCGGCACTCTTTGATAACAGCATCCACCGTCGCGACGTTGTTGAACACGAGCAAGTTGAAGGCGTCATCGGCAATGCCCTTGAGGATGTGGGATACCTTGTCTGACTCGGGCATGTGTGCATCAACTTTGCGGCACAGAGCCAGGACGTCCTGAATGTACGTGACATAGGGCTCTGTTGACGTCTGCACACGGCCGGAAAGCGCCTTCTGCGCGGCAAGTTTGTGACCGTAGGGGTTGCCGAACAAGTCTCGGAGCTTTTGCTTGAACGAATCCCAACTGGTGAGCTCCTCTTCGTGCGTCCGAAACCAAACTCGAGGTGTGCCACCGAGGTAAAAGACTACGTTGGCGAGCATGATAGTAGGGTCCCACCGGTTATTGCGGCTGACGTGTTTGTACAGGCTGATCCAGTCGTCGACGTCGTCCCCATCTTTGCCCGAGAATACGCCAGGATCACGAGGAGCAGGGAGAGAGATGTAGGTCGTCGAAGTGGCAGGAGGGGTCGGAGGCGGCTGAGTCGAATTGTCATCGCCGGGAGCCATGAAGCTAGGCTCGACGTACCGTCCAATGCGAAGCTCCGTGACGAGGTACAGGGAACGTCCACCTCCACCAGATATGTTACGTAAGAAGACGCAAATGAAAAGCTATATACAAGTATATTTACAACGTAATACGCCGCACTTGGCCAAGAGGCAACAGGCCGCGCTAGCCTCCAATCGTTGTCGTCGTCTTCGTACTGCTCGCCTCTTCGTCTTCGGTAATACTATTCCGTAGCAATATTATGAGTTCCCATGTTTGGCTGTGGTGATTGCGACAGAGACGGTGCCCACATCGCACATTCTTCGAGCTTGACTACCCTGGTTGTGAGGCCAGATATGGCGGAAGACAGATTGCCGATTGCACTTTGTAGTTCGGTAAGCATGGCTTTTATTTCCGATCTAGCCTGTTCGGCGCGGCTGGTGTCTTTGCTTTGTACGGCTCGCTTTTTCGCGGGTGGGGTTGCTTTGTCCGGTTCCTCGCCATTGTTGCTCGGAGCAGGAGTACTGACAGGAGTGGGTATGGGGATTTGCGCGGGAGGCGCGACCTTTCTCAGTTCGCGTACCTCTTGGGTTAGCTGTTGTACAAGGCTCTTGAGCATGGCGTTCTCACGTTTTATTTCTGCAATTATCTCATTGTCTATGTTCTTTGTGACTTGCGGTTCTGAGGCAGTTACTGCGTATACCCCGCGCCTTGGCGCACCCTTGACCGCGTCTGCCCAGCTCACCTTTTCTGGGAGGGCCTGGATGGATCTGGACCTGGCTCGGCCCGGTCCTGGGGTGCGACTGCGAGCTCTGCTCCTCGACTGGCTGTGCTGGCGGGAACGAGGGGTCCGGGTAGCCGACGTCGATCTGGACCTGGCCCGGCCTCTGGATCTGGATCTTGGCTTTTGCAGGGCGGGGGCTTGATCTTCTCCGGATTCCTTGACCGCCTCAAGTTCTGCTTCCGCTTCGGCTCTTTTCCTTTCCCATCTTCGTTTCTTAACGATATACGGGGTCATGAATTTTGCTCGGCAGGATTTGTCTGCCGTAGGGTGTTTCCCTCCGCATAAGCGGCAGTTTGGCGTGCACTGGTGATTGGGGTCTGGGTTCTTGGCAGCGCAGCCCCTGCAGATCTTGTCCTGGGGATTTGGGCAGACGTCCATACGGTGCCCCAGTCTACCGCATTGGTGACAGATGTCGACCTGCTCCCTGTACAGCGAACAGCGAAGCAGAGTGCCTCCATACCTGACGAGAGTGGGCACTTTTAGGCCTTCGAAGGCGCTGATGACTGTGGTCGTGTTGCTAAGACGCTTGGCTGCCAGGGCTGTCAGGTTCCTGTCGTTCACGATCTTGGAGTTAATTGCCCTGGAGTCTTCTTCGAGTGGTATGCCTCGGATGACCCCCTTGGCCGTATGATCGGGCGCCGTTTCATAGGCGTTGACTTCGTATTGGCGGTCGCCGATCCTGATGACCTCGAGCTTCCTGTATTTTTCTGCGTTGGTGCTGCTGGGTGTGCTGATAACGACGATATTTTGCTGGGTGTTGGGGCAGACGGTGTCTTCGCTGGCGTCTTGATCGGACACTCCTGCAGCCCGGTATATAGCTGACGCAATCCTGACTGCGCCAATCGTTGCGGTGTTGAGGCCGCCCTTGGGTCTAACGACGATCTTGATGTCGTTCCTCGGGAGAGCCGGCATTCTGCTGGCCTTGAGTATTTGTTGTTTTACGTTCCGTGAGCGTCGTGGCGGTTGTCGACCGTCTCCCTCGCCGGTGCGGGAGTAGGCTTCGTTCTTAGGTCTATCCCGCGATGCGCTGGGGCCGGACCGGCTTTTGGAGCCGATCATGCACCAGCCGGCATCTTCACCGAATTCCTCAGGAGACATCTCCTCTCCGTCGACCTGGACCTCCATGCTAGGCGAAAAGTGATTCTTAGGGCTTGGGTATTGTTAGGCCTGGCGGGCGGTAGCTCGCCTAGGCTTGCCTCCAGGCGTGCCCAGCGTCTGAACGCGGCGTCAGCGTTGCTCGGGCGGAAGTGCTTTTTAAAGTAGCCAAACAACGTTTCCCACCTTGAAACTTGATACCAGCACGCTCCTGGCAGCTTGCTGCATTCGAAAATTGCTGAGCTAGAAAAATAGCGTTCTGGCTCGCAGTCACTTCGTCGTCTTCTCCGGAGATTAGAAGACAAAGAAGTTCTATCTTGACTCCACTAGTAAAACAAGCTCTTTTTCTTATACGCGACCTCACCTCCTATCCTGGTTGCACCGCGACAATATGACAAGCCTTGACTTTGCACGCTTTCTTTTATCACAGCCTAATTTATTTGCTCCTGTCCCTATGACCAACATTCAAGAACCGCAACAAGGGGAAGGACCACAGGCGTATAGCAGTCGTAGACCTTGCAAAGCAACAGAGCCCAATACAATTGACAGTATAAAATAGCAGTGAGCAGGAAGCACCTGCGAAATCAGTTGGCAGGATGATTGAAATATGCTGTGTGTCCCCATACCAGACTCTTAACTGCGTACGACCTTTGGAAAAGCCGATGGCGTAGTAATTGTGTGACACACGTCAACCAAAGCTGTCACTGCCACATGTCAGGCTCGCGTACCCGGTGATTAAACACTCCCACGAGTGTTTAATCAACACGAGAGCTTCCCATGATGGTCACTTGGCCAGGGTCACAGAAAGGGGTTCCCACAACGGTCGCAATGGACGTGGTGCGCGCAGTGAATAATGGCTAGGCATTAAGGCGTTCTGTGTCGATGAGACGCATGGCCCACGCACGTCAGTAGCCAGTGGCGGTCTCGGACCGCTTAGCTCTCGCGGTCAAAATGACCGCAAGAGATGGGCGTGGTGAAGCATCGCCTGTAACTCTTTCAGGGATCAGTTTTGTGTGCAAAGCGGTGTCGCGTCGTTATGCGCCCTCCGTGTTTGTTCAGTGCCAGCAGGCTCGTTAGGACCCTGGTTACCAGGGCGACCAGGGTCCCTAACGCGTCCCGAATGCCTGGCTATAATCGCCGCTCCGTGTGTCGGGTATAAGCGGGCAGTGTCTCATCTCAGGCGCACCCATCTCATCTCGACGCCGTCACCGCGAGAGGCACCCGCCGCTGACAACGAATTATCCCATTGTGTTTCGCAATTCAAGCAAGCACCATCGGCAACCTACCGCCAGCCGCCTCTTCACATTTTCTTTGCATCTGTTCTGTTCTACAGGACCAGAATGAAGGAAAACGCCGATTGGAAGTTTCTCATGCTAAAATAGAGAGAAATCGTGATTTTCCTGCAGGAAGCTTACAGTATGTGCTGCTGCTCTATTGACAAGTGCAATTTTTTTCAAGGACCTCCTTGTCATGAATAAAGGTGTCAAAGTAGAAGTCATTCTGGCAGTAATTATCCTTTATAACTGACATCTCAGCTCAACTGCAGGGGAAGAAAACGAAGCATTGCATTACACTGTTCGCATGCACATTGTCTTCAACATTGAGCTGCGAGGGCTTAAATATGAGTCAGCTGGTGCCAATCAAGACCATTTGAAATCAGAATTATGTGCGTGCTATCACTTTTCTCATATTTATCACTGCTCCACCTCAATGATGTGCTTGTTATTTTCCTCATAATTTTATTAGCAATGACGTGGTTTTCATCAGGACGTCGCAAACAAGCATTCCTGCCTTAAGGATTGCCAATTGGGGGGCAGCAAAGCTGTGGGGCTCAGGGTGCCGAGGTTGCCACTCCTTGAACACTTCACGCCGAGGTGGTTTTTGTGACGTCGCCGACAAACATAGTGTTTCTGGCATAGAGGCTAGAAGGTTATCCTAGTGTCGTGAAGGCGCTAGCTGACGTGAAATACTGTGCTATGCTCCGGCAGATGGAGCCTGCGCTCGCTGACGGGTTGCTCTTGCGGGCTCCGGCGCGCTTTTCAGCAGCCGCTCGTAAGTGACCGGCACTTTCCGCCGAATTGCAAGTTCACAAAACAGGCATGCAATATATCTATCAGGGCCAGTCAACCTTACAACATCAGCGACCACGCCTATCGCGACGAGCGGCGAAATAAAACTTTCTTTTGGGCTAGTTCGCCAATAGGTGGTTATGACGGCAGCCTACCTGAGATGAAGAGACACAGAAACGTGACGGTGCGCTTGTCATGTGTCTCTATGTGACTTGTCTTCGTCTCTGTTGTGCTGCCATTTTAACCAGAGTGACGGAATCTACGCAAGCAGCCGTAATATAATGGTATTGGTACTTTTTTCTAGGGGAGATGCGACACCAATCTGCCCCCAAATGTGGAGAGGAAATTGAATGCATTCTGTGCATATAGTTTATTACAGCTTTACAAAATTTCGCACTATGGTCCGCTAGAAACGCTGTATGGGGAGTGCTTTCAAAACCTATGTTAGAAGATTTTTTGTTTTTGTTTCATTGCACAACGAAGGTAGGTATGTACGAAAGTGGGGAGCATTTTAGCGGCTATCGTTCTACTGGCTTCACCTCATTTTCAGGAGCTTCTGCTTTCCTCTTTGTGTGTTCCGTTCCATGTTCTTTGCTTTTGCAAAAAAGTGCAGCCTCGTCAGTGCACAGAATTTTATTAAGGCTTCTTGTCAACCTCCGCCCATGCTTACTGCATGCGACCCACTTCTTTAAGCTTAGCTTCCTGAAGGAAATGCAAAAAGCAGACCATGCTTTCAGCATGAAGCTCATTCTTGCTGAAATACGCAGTAAATGCAACCTCAACTTTACGAACAAGCTCCTCAACAGGTTAGGAAGGATAGATCAAGTCCTCATGATCAAACTGCCTTGTTAGTATGGAATTTCCATCACAATCTGCTTGTAGGGGCTAAGTACAAAGGCGAGAGGCACACTCTGGGCGTGAAAATTTTCAACGACTTTCTAACAACATAGCCAGCAATATATACTAATCTACTGTCACTGTGCTTTTTGACACAGTTGTCATGATCCAACTGCTTGCCTTGCGTTTTTAACACAGATTCTGCACACTCCAAATTGCCATCATCCAATATCTCATCAATAATTTCTGTTAGATGGCCAGCCTTTGGTTTTCCAACATCAGATGGCTTTGAGTGTGCGGTTACAAAGTCTCCTGGTGAGTTCGCATTTTTAGCAGGCCTTGCCAGACTGTAGAATAACAAGCTGTTTATTAATTAAAAACTGTTCAGGTGAAGGATGGTCGTTACAACAAAAGGATTGCCTTGCGACACCAAATATATTTTCCATTTTGTCCTGACTAAGATTAGCTGTTGACAGGTACTTGTAGCCTTGTGAGCTACTTCAGTAGTCTAAAAGGGACAGAGTGCTTTTTATGGTCACACACAGACCAAGGGCAGTTCCTGGTTTAAGAAATCCACCTCCATGCTTGGCAGCATAATGTTCACATTCTTCAAGGAATGCAATGAACTCTTCAAGAAGCTTCGCACTTGGAGAGTTGGATCGGAGGCCTTTAGATGGTGTTCTTTGAATTGTGGGGTTTTACGTGCCAAAATCACTTTCTGATTATGAGGCACACCGTAGTGGAGGACTCCGGAAATTTGGACCACCTGGGGTCCTTTAACGTGCACCTAAATCTAAGTACACAGGTGTTTTCGCATTTCGCCCCCATCGAAATGCGGCCGCCGTGGCCGGGATTTGATCCCGCGACCTCGTGCTCAGCAGCCTAACACCATAGTCACTGAACAACCACGGCGGGTGGTGTTCTTGACGTCATCTTAAATATTAAGCTTTCTATAAGCTTCACAAGGTTTTTGTCGGCTCAGTTGTTCTAAAGGGCCTGTACAAATGAAGTTAATAGAAAAAATCCCCTTTAGTACCTCCTCGCTAATAGCTGGAGGGCTGCTCACGCGCATTTTTTCAAACGCATTTGGATGAATGTGCGAGCGGGTAACGGGTGGCATTACTTTAGGAGTTAGTAAATCCATGTAAAGGCCCAGAATTTCAGCACGTCGCATCGCACTAGGTGGTGACATTACGGTGCCAACGTAAATAAAGGCTGGAACACCAGGAACTGCGTCGGTGCACGTGATACCCAAAACTGACGGAGACTTGTGTCTGCATTGCTTCAGCTGGCGCCAGTAACGCGCCACAGGAGCGCAGCGCCCTCTTCGAACGCCAAGCATCCAAACTGGTTTCTCCGGCGCCTCGGGAAAGGGCGCCCGCTCCCGACACTAGGCGAACCTTTCTAGCCTCTATAGTTTCAGATGGTAGCATTCACGGTTTGAGAAGATACTGTTGCGCATGCACGAACACGGCTGTCACGAGCGCCCTCTACATGGTTAGATATGAGAAGCAGACGAACAAGCAACGCAGCCCTAATGCGCCTTGAGACGCCGGTTTATGGTGGTCACGATCGCGGTATTTTTGTGAAAAGACCGGCTAGCTGTGTTGCGTATTGTGCAAAAATTGTTTCACTGGCAAACGTAGCACGATCTTATTCTACTTTTTGTTCGAGAAGAGCTATCGAGTGAGGAAAGCCGCATGGATAAGCGACGGCCGGAGATGCCATCACAGCACAAAACTTGCTCGCTCCTCGCAGAGCTGGTTCTCATCGTGCTACTTGCGGCTGCTGAGCGGTCATATGGCAGTGCCGCGAGGTCATTTAGGCCTGCAAGCTTCAAGATGCCCTTAAACGCAGCCACATTCTGCCGGAAATGTCGTAAACTCGAAATAGACGATGACGGACAGAGCTTGTGAAAGCGCAGTTGTGTCACTCAGTTGTCGCTGACATGTAATAATAAGAAATATTATAAGGCGATGTCGAAAGTGCACCCCATATGGCAATAGGTACCCAGCACTAGGTCACTGAAGTGCTCGAAGCACACCAGCCGAGGGCAGTTGGTTTCACCTTCGGGAAGCGCTCAGCGACCTCCGGGCGAGGTTTGCTCTTTTCTGCGACGGTGCAAGATTATTTAATGTATTCAAGGAGGCGTTAAAGAGTTTGCAAAAAAACTCTACGTTGATTTGCTAGCAGAAGCTTCTTCGTAACCGGCAAGAGCCCCGACACGGCCAGCGAGCAATGCCTACCGTCTTCATCAGTGGCAGTTAGTGCATGCAGTCTAAAGAACGGCGCGCCGTTTAAGACTTCCCCGTATTTACCGTAAGCAAAAAAGGACCTTCGTATTAAGACAAACAGCTCTGTGAAACTTTGCTTTGTTGCATATGGGCCATGTTAGTATGCTAAACTCTCCTAAGTTGAGCATCACCCGCGGCACCATGACTTCGTGGGCAGCCGTCGATCGCTCCAGCCTACCGGCTGGAGCGATCGACGGCTGCCGACGAAGTCATGCTGTCGAAGCAGCAGCCGATGGCGCTAGCAATGGAAACGCCGCGAGTCACAAAGCGTTTATTTTCGTGAGCAGTTCAACGTTTAGACAATTATGTTACGGTTAAATGCATTCTTATATGAATACAGTACAAGAGAGCAACAGGCAGCGTGTCTCAACCAGAACAGCTCAGGCAATCTCGAGCTCGCGCCTCCCGGACGACTGGCGATGTGGCAGCAGTGCCGGGCATTCCTCGTCACTACAGTTCGCCCTCCATAGGAAAAGAAGCTACCCCGGCGACTCATGGTTAACATAGAATCATGGGGTCGTAATACGGCTTCAGTACGGCTTGTACGGCTTGTACGGCTTGGACGTGGACTGTTTCACGACTACGACAGCGTTGGTCCGTCGGTGGCGTGACAGGCTCGACAATATAGTTCACAGGCGATGTCTGCGCTACAGCATGGTAGGGCTCTTGATATTTGGAGACAAGCTTGGATGAGAGTCCAGCAGGAACGGCAGGAACCCAAGGCCACCCAAGGGAGTCCGGAAGAAAGTGATAATGCGGGTGATCATCGTCACTTCGAGATGTTTGTTGCCATTGGTCAACGGCTTTAAAGGAACGGGTGAGCTGGCGGCATTCCTCTGCGCGGCGAGGAGCGTCAGAGATGGGCGTACATTCGGATGAGTCGGGCCTGTGCGGAAGCATGGTGTCGAGGGTAGTCGAAGGTTCGCGGTCATATAAGAGGAAGAATGGGGAGAAGTTTATGGTCGCCTGTGGTGGAATGTTGTAGGGGAATGTGATGAATGGCAAAATGAGATCACAATCAGTGTTGGCAGAGGCGACGTATTTTGAGAGCATGTCGCCAAGGGTACGGTTAAATCTTTCCGTCAGACCATTATTTTGATGCTGGTAGGCCGTGGTGGTGCGATAGACGATGCGACATTCAGCAAGGAGCGCGTTTACGACTTCGGAGAGGAAGACACGTCGTCTATCACTCAAAAGTTCGTGAGGTGCACCGTGACGGAGAACAAAGTTTTTTTCAGGAAGAACTATGCTATATCAGCAGCGGATCCATCGTAGCAGCAGGCAGAGCGGCTGTTTCTGTGTATCGCGCCAAATGGTCGATGGCGACGACCAACGTTACTAGACTAGCTTCAGTTGTAAAACTCTCCGCCCGCGCGCTTACAGCCGGTGTCGCCACTTCTGTGACAGCCGCCAGATGGCAGCGCCGTTTCATCGGGCTCCACTGCAGACGCCTCGCCGCAGCCTTCAGCCCGTGCGGACGGGCAGTTTGCGCGTGTTTCACGCTCGCTGGCGTTCTCCCTTGTCCGAATTAGTGATACCATGAGAAAGCGGTATCCACCTACAGCAATAAGATTGATCGGGCCAGTTGGTTCATACTGTAATAAGGGTAAACTGCACGAAAGAAACGCATAGAGCGAAGCGCGGAAGCTGTGTTTTTTCCTGCCGTCTTAACGTTTCGCGCAGTTTAGGCTCAGAAGCCTGAACATTTGGCCAAAGTGTGTGATTAGGATGATCTTCATCCCCACCGAGGCTTCTCGCCACGCCAAAGAAGCGCAACAAAAAGAAAGATGAGGTCAGTCTTTGAACACGCAAGCCACACACACACACACAAAAATATCACCTGCTCTTCCACTCCGTGAAGATGGTTAACCAGCGAAGCTGAAACGTGCGGCCCGTGTTTATCACTGGGTTAATCTAGAGGATTCATTAAAGTATTTCTGAATTATGCGGTAACACACACAATCGGCTGCGACGGAGAGAACGACGTGACTGACGATATGCCCGTAGTCCGCCGTTGTCGCTTGCGTTTGATGTCTCGAGTTTGCTCGGAGGCGTGATTAGCTGCTTTCGCCCGATTTGCGATTATTCAAAATTAAGTTTCTTCAGAAATTAAATCTATCCGTTACGTAAGACAATGAGTGGCTCATACTGCCTTAAGCAATGGCCCCTCCCACCGTAAACGCGGCCTCCCCATTACGATGACAGAAGTGAAATTCTACGCTGGAATGATGAACGGCAACGCAGCCAGCTGTGGAAGACGACGATGAACGTAGGAGCAGTGGCACGAGCGCGTGTGCCGGTCGGCACAAGGAATAGCCGAATTCATGGCCGTGGTGCTAGCATTACGCAAATTAGCACCATCAATTACGTCAGCCGTGATAGTTACTGATTCTTTATCATTGTGCTCATCCCTTACTGCTTCTAGTGATTCTCGCGTGATGAGGACATTTCAATCATTGGTACCTGGTTACTTGAGAAGCGTGCGTTTGATTTGGGTGCCCGGCCATAAAGGACTAATCATTAATGAAATTGCAGACTCTCTAGCCAAGGCATCGATAAGTGGCCCGATTCTTCCTTGCTGCCCTTTGACTGCTTATGTAACTGCAGCTAGATTTCGCAGGAGTATCATTATACAGTCAGTATCAGGCTCCGAAATTACTAACTCTGTGGAGTACGGACATCTCCTGCACCCATGGAACAGAGATTTTTGCCGAACACGGAAATTTGAAGTGTCCATCACGAAGCTGCGCTGCCGTATACCTGCATTGAACTTCTACCTCCACAGGTCTGGTCTGGTCCCCTCACCACTATGCTCATTCTGTGGCGAAGCGGAGACAATCGACAATTTCTTGTTGTCTTGCAGACGTTTTTCTATTATAAGAAAACGACTACTCGAAATCCCGCTTCGCTCTATTGGTCTGACTTTATCAGTGCCTGTGATCCTATCTTTTGGAGCCTCCATTGTTGGGTTCAGCAACAGAAATGTTTGCTTGGCGATCAAAATTACCTCATTGAAACTAATCGATTTCCATGTTAGATTGATCGTTCTCCCTCCCAACCATAGCTTTCTTTTATTTCTTATCTTTTATTAATTATTATTATTATTATTATTGTTATCTTATAACCGGTTTTCATCTGATTATTTCTTTTTTTCTCCAAACACAAAACGTTAACTTTTAAACTCACACGCCCAAATTGTTAACTCCCTTGTTATCATTATTATTTTTAGGCACCTAATTAAACCGCCCGATTCTTGGCCAATCCCCCACTGTGGGTATGTGCCACGGCCACCCAGGACAACAACAACAACAACAACAGAATCGCTCTGTTCCACGCCGAGCGAAGCGTCGCATTGCTGGCGGCACAGAAAAAGCAGCGCGCCGAACTGTCGACATCGTTCCGATAGCCGCCTATGCAGCCAGGTGCGCAGCACGTCGGCATCGTCTGCTTATATTCTCAACAAACTCGGCGAAAGCTACAGTTTCGCGGATTACATGCTTGCTGAAATTCGCCTTCAACAACGAACCACACAATACGCTGCACCGCGCGCTTAGTCCGGCCCGCCCGCGTAGCCGGCTAGTGAGGAAGTGAAGCCGGGCGCGACTGCAGCGCCACGAAGGCGCGGGCGGGTGGCGGTTCCGCGCAACGGCGCCGAGTTTTAAAACTGAAGCTAGTCTAGTAACGTTGGGCGACGACTATTTAGCGGTTTCCGGGAGCCGTGCTCGGAAGGGGTGCATACAGGTCAATGCCAATGCGATCGAAGGGCCTGGCAGGACACGGGATTGGCTGGAGTGGACCATAGACATGCTGAGCAGAAACCTAGCGGTGTTGGCACTGAGGACACGACCGAATGTACTTGCACACAAAGGTGTACATGCGACGCCAATAAAACCTGGATCAAAGGCGGGGTGCGTCTTGAAGATATCCGCATGTGCACACTGCGGTCGGTATGGAAGGAAGAACATATATCACCACGAAGATGTCGAGGTAAGACCAGCAACCACTTGCGGACATCAGAGACCTAATTCCGACGATAGAGAAGTCCATCCCGAATTTCGAAGTGAGATGCTTGGCGGCGCAAAGCTCGAGAAGTTGAAGGAACAGTCAACGGGTTCGAAAGCAAGCGGATAAGAGCACTAATCCAGGCATCCTTGCGTTGCTCTGAAGCCATGTCGCAGCCTGCTGGGAACGAAAGTACTTGGTCAACGACAGAGAGGCAGGCATCGCTTTCGGTTCACACGGGCGAACGGGAAAGCTCGTCGGCATCAGTGTAGCGGCGGCACACCTGTATACAACGCACGCGTCGAAATCTTGCAACCGCAAAGCCCTGCGAGCTAATCGACCTGAGGGGTCCTTCAACGTGGACAGCCAACAAAGTGCATGGTGGTCTGTAATCACGTAGAAGGGGCGGCCATAGAGGTAGGGTCGAAATTTACCAAGTGCCCAGATTATGGCCAAACACTCCTTCTTCGTAACGGAATAATTCTTCTCGGGTTCGGTGAGGGTGCGGCTTGCGTATGCAAGGACGTACTCGTCGAATCCAGATTTGCGCTTCGTATGCACAGCGCCGAGTCCAACACCACTGGCGTCGGTCGGAGCTGTCGGGTCCAAGTGATGCAGTATAGGTGGCAAGGTCAGTAGATGACGCAACTCTTGGAGGGCATCGTTACAAGCGAACGACCACGCGTAGTCGTTCAAGTCGCTCCGTTGAAGCTGATTCAAGGGAGCGGTGATGGATGCAAAATTTCGAATTAAGCGGCGAAAGTAAGAACGCAGGTGGAGGAAGCTCCGAACTTCTCTTACGAAGGAAGCCTTGGGAAAATCTGCAACTGCACGGAGCTTGGTGGCGTCCGGAAGAATACCGTGTTTATATACTACATGGCCAAGGATGGTGAGCTGACTTGCGCCAAAATGGCATTTCTTAAGGTTGAGCGGAAGACCGGCGGTGGTTAGGCACTGTAACACTTCCTCCTACCTACATATATGGATGGGAAAATCAGACGAACAAATAGTCACATCATCAAAGTAGCACAGGCACGTTTTCCACTGGAGATCACGCAAAAGGTTTTCCATCATACGCTCAAATGTTGCGGGCGCATTGCAAAGCCCGAAAGGCATGACACGAAATTCATATAGGGCATCTGTTGTTACAAAGGCCGTTTTAGGTTCGTCTTCGTGTGCCATGGTGACTTGCCAATATCCGCTGCGTAAGTCGACAGAAGAGAAGAACTGCGCGCCTTGGAGACAGTCAAGGGCGTCGTCAATTCTCGGAAGAGGGTAAACATCTCTACAAGTCATATTGCTAAGACGACGGTAATCGATACAGCATCAAATCGATCCATCCTTCTTCGTGACCAGAACAACTGCAGATGCCCAGGGGCTATCCGAAGCCTGAATCACGCCGCGTTTGAGCATGTCAGCTACTTGGTCATCGATAACACGGCGCTCTGTCACGGGTATGCCATACGGTCTTTGTCGCAGTGGCGCACTGGTACCCATGTCGATGCGACAACAAACAGTTGACGTTCGGCCCAAGGGAACATGCTGGCAGTCGAAAGACGAACGGAACTTGTCGAGAAGATGTAGAATCTGGGCCCCTTGAGAAACAGTCAGCGTGTCGGAGATGGCGCTATGTAAAACATCGGGCGAAGTCGGCTCCTGCGCGGGGTAACAGGTCTCTCCGGCGACCTCATGAGTGACGATGGAACCAGTTGGCATGTCAATGATGGCAGCGGGGTCGGCACACGGGGCATGGCCAACGCACTCCCCATGAAGCAAAGTGAGAGGACAGGACAATCGGTTGGTGACGAGCAGTCTCCTGACGCCAGCATGAACGTCCAAAAGCGCGAAAGACAGCGGGGAACATTTGCGACGAGCGAAATATGCGGATGGCGTAAAAAGCGCACTGGCATCAGCAACAATGTTGCATGACACTGTCGTAAGGGCAGATGAGTGCGGTGGAATTATAAAGTCTTCGGCAGGAAATACTTTATCTTCAGGCTCACGAGCGTCAAGGAGTGGGGCATGATACAGGGTTTGAAATTGCACTTCAGCAGGAGAACAGTCGACGGCGGCCTTATTATCGGAAAGAAGTCCATGCCCAAAATAAGATCATGGGAACAAGACGTAGCACCAAAAATTCGACGATGTAAAAGAGGCCGTTGATCACAACCCGAGCAGTACCCGCCCCTGCAGGCGTGGTGCGGTCTGCGCTGGCAGTACGAAGTGACACGTTTGACAGTGGCGTCGTAACTTTCCTGAGGGAACGGCAAAGTTTGGCACTAATCACTGAAACTGCGGTGCCAGTGTCAAGGAGGGCGAGTGCAGCCACGCTATCCACATATACATCGATAACATTATTCAGAGAAGGGAGAGGCCTTGGTCTGTTCGTGGGTGGCGCAGTTCTTGCATCGGGAACTGCGACGATTAGTTTTCCCGTTCCGGCGTAGAAGGACGACGACGCATCGGCGAAAGCGAGTTGTGTCGAGGCGTTGGCGATGGCGAATGGCGGTCAACTAGAGGGTGGTAGTTCGAGTGGGAAGACATCTGCCCAGGGTTCTGAGACGCGGATGATGACGGGAATGGGTAACGTATGTTTCGGTGTCGAAGCTACGGCGGTAGGATATTGTGCACGACGACAAAATCATGCAACGTGGCTAGGTAGACCACTCGCAAAACACTTTGGCTATTTGTCAGGAGTGCGCCATTGTTCACTGCTGTGTGGGTACCGCGGCTGAGCGAAGTGAGGAGCTTGCCATAGTGGCACGATTGACGGGGACAGCGCACAGGTCGGAGGTGGTGGCCGCGCGAGAGCCTCGGCATAGCTGAGAGGTGGAGTCACCTCCGGAAAAGCAACGGGAGTCGACACCGGCGGATTCTCTCGGGCAGCAGGGAGAGGCAGCATCCGCGCAAACTTGCTCGCGGATGACTTGGCGAAGGTTGGCAGGCGAAGGCGAACGTGGCGGCGGGGTTGAGGACAGCAGCGAAAGCTCACGAGCTACCTCATCACGGACGAACTTTCATCTGGCAAAGCAGGGAGTCCATCTCAGGAGCCGCGGTCATGCTCGCGCGGGTTTCGTTGGATGCAGGGGGGCCAGAGAAACAGAGCCTGGGTTTTTGGACAGCAGCATATGAAAGACATCGTCGGTAATGCCCTTCATGGTGTGACGTACCTTGTCCACCTCCGCCATCGTCGGGTTGACACGCCGGCAGAGGTCGACGATGTACTCAATGTAGCTGGGGAATGGTTCACCAGTTTGTTGGGATCGGCTGTGTAGGCGTTGTTCAGTACGAAGTTTGCGCACGCCAGGGCGGCCCTAAAATTCTGCGATGCTGGTTTTGATGCTAGCCCACGTGCGGAAACCGGCTTCGTGGTTGGCGACGCCCGATAAATAGAAAGTCGCGTCGCCGAGCTTGAGAGAATCGTCCCATTTGTTGGTGTTGCTGGCGCGTTCATACGATTCCAGCCAATCTTCAACGTCTTTCTTATCGGTGCCGCTGAAGATATCAGGATCCCGCTGACACTGGGCACCGGCACATAGGACGGCTGGACTAACCCGTGGGGATGTGGGGGTGGGGTCGTCAGGCACGACAGATGGCAGAGTTCGCGTGCGTAATTGCAGGGAGGGGGAAAACCGCAGCGCCTCCACCACAATCTAATATGAATACAGTACAAGAGTGCAGCAGGCAGCGTCTCTCAGCCAGAGCAGCTCAGGCAATCTCGAGCTCGCGCAACGCGGATGACTGGCGATGTGGTTGCAGCGCCGGACATTCCTCTTCACTACAGAACATAGAGTTGGTTCTCTCTATACTCCATCGGCCACAAAGAGCAAATAAAGCGAGCCGCTTTGCACGGTGGTCGCTGTGCGCTACCAGTCTGCGAAACCAAGTGTGGACACTCGGCGATACATCGGCAGTGTGTTTTGACTTCACGTGCACTCCGTTCTTTGTGGAAGGAGTGCACGTCGCTCGCATCAGTCCCGTGCTAGCATCGGCAGCCTCCGAATATACATCATTAACGTAATCTTCCTTCGGTGCTTGGCTTCGATGAGTCTGGCGAATAATGGTAGTTTTAGAAACCATATACTTCCACACGCGATCAGTTTGAATGGTACGCTTCGAGAAATCGTAGGTCCATGTCATGTACGAAAACAGGAACGGACGGACGACGTATTCAGTTATTTGTGCCGCAGTGAACATAGGCGGTTGCCGCGGCATAGGCCAGGCAGAAGCCGAGACACAAAACTCGCTTTCTAACCACGTAATCTCGCACGCAGAGCGCTGCAGCTTCGCTTGTTGTGCGCTAGATGGCGCTCACTGTTTTGCAAAGTGTAGCTCGCAGTAAAATTGAGCATGAATAGCGGCTGAGGAATATGGAAGAAAGTAAACGGGCTGGGATAGTGTTGAGGTATCTGCACAGGAAAAACATTGATTCACAGTGGCGGAAAAGAACTAGGAATCTTACCAGCAGGTATGCGGCCTGTAGGGTGGGCTGCACAGCAAGAGAGAACGTCAAGCGGAAAGTCAGAGAAGCTGAAATAACCGCATGGGTAGCGGCAATGGAAAAGAAACCTACCATGAGTAACTACTTAAGAGGAAAAAACGACATCAGGAAAGAACCACTTTATGATAACTAGAAGGGAAGCTCATTGCATTTCGAAGCGGGATTGGTATGCCTTAGAACACGTACCTATGAAGCGAGATATATGAAGGAAGAAGAAGCATGTGCTTCCTGCGGTAAAGCTAGGGAAACTGTGGAGCATGTTTCACTAGAATGTGAAGACGTCTGCCCAGCGGTCGATTTAGTCCCCACTGGCCTCCTTAAAGCCCTTGGGTTCAGCGAGAGCAGTGGGAAAGTAAACATGTCCGCAATAGGTATTAGTAAGAGGCGGTTGAAGGGTTGCTGGAAGAAAAGTAGGGAAAAGACAAAGAAATGGAGACGTACAAAAGCAAATTTTGCAATAGGGGATCAGAAAATTTCGTTGAGGGAGTTCATAGTGTTTTTTTTTCTTTTTCCTTGTTTAACCTAGGTAGGACTTTATACAGTATAATAGCAAGAGCTTGGTGGCGCACCCCACCACCCCGTTCCAAAGGGGACGCTCATAACCGTCCGTCCATCCGTCCGTCCGTCCTTCCATCCATCCATCCATCCATCCATCCATCCATCCATCCATCCATCCATCCATCCATCCATCCATCCATCCATCCATCCATCCATCCATCCATCCATCCATCCATCCATCCATCCATCACTCGAAACCTGTGCGGAACCAGAAGCTTCAGGAAGTGGAGGAGACTGCCCACAGAAGTCGGTCCAACGCTACACATAAAGAATCTCATAAAGACTTTGCAGCCTTCTCGAAAAAGGCTGAATTAGCTGTGAAAGTTCAGCACCGGGAGCTCTCGTTTTCCAGACGACATCTTCCATTGGGGCTGCATTTTTCCCTGGCGTCACACGTACGCGTGTTTATTGGTTCTGAAAGTTCGTGCTGACGGACCCTCGTCCTATGAATGAACTCAAGCGGAAGCGGCGCAAATGGGCACCTCGCGACACCCCGGCACTACTTCGGCAGTTCAGTGCAGGCAACTTCAGCGGCAGGCTCCTTGTAGTTGTTTTCCTTCAACATAGCAAGCAGCTTTAATGATGGGACACTGTGACTCCCTGTACCGCTTAAAATAGCTGAACACTGACATGCCGCAGGCTTCATAATTCCGAAGGCATCTAGCACAATATAGACACAATAAAGATTCGACGTCGTTTTCAGGCTACAGTAGCATGTGCAGCCAGATGGATATGGTTCAGTGTTAGATATGGTTCACCGCTATTTACTGCTTACATGGTTCGACATGCGTGAAGTTGATTGCCACATGAGTGGAAAGGCCTGCAAAAGTGGCTGACGAAGGTGATGCCCACGAAAGCGACTTGTCCATATTGAGAAAATTGTGGGACACCAAGTGTGAGCCAAACATTAGCGGCTGCCGAAAGAAAAGAAACGTGAAGGTTGGAAAGGAGTTAATGCTAAAATGCCGGGTAGTCCATGTCACTGTGTTGACTGCGGCAGCAAATGCCTGTATCACCCGATAGCATCGCAATGCAAGTTGCTCATCTCTAACCGGGACTGCCGCTGCAAAGAGGTGGGACACTGTCTAATTCGCTTGCGACGTTGGTTGTCGCTCGTTACCAGACGGCCATGTGCGACGACGACGGCGAGCCATTTACGAGGTCACGTCAATGATTCCAGCGTATCTCGACATGGAAATTTTGTTTCTGCTATTGCACGAGAATGTACACTGTTCTTCTGGCAATGAAGTCGCACATTCTGTTCGCTCACTTGTAGCTTGTTTGTATGTGCGTCAGTAGAACTTCTTTGGTCTCCTGGTAATTAGAGCACACCAGTTATGCGGCAGCCAAGGCATTGAGGCATGCCGCATAGCTTACAGGGCAAGCACGGCGCGAACCTGCGTACGCTACCGGCTAAAAACGGCCATATCGGATTTTGCTCTAAAAACACTTCCGGTTATATGGATGGATCAATGAATGTTATGAGCGTCCCCTTCGGAACGGGGCGGTGGGTTGCGCCACCAAGATCTTACTATGATACTGGCTAATGTCCTACCCCACCGAAATTTTCTGATGCCCTATTTCGAACTGTGCTTTTGTACGTTTCCTTTTTTTTGTCGTTTCCCTACTTTTCTTCCATAAATCCTCTAATCACCTCTTACTAATCCCTATTGCGGACATGTTTACTTTTCCACAGCTCTCGCTGAACCCAAGTGCTTCAAGGAGGCCAGTGTCGCCTAAGTCGACCATGGGGTAGACGTCTTCAAATTCTATGAAAACATGCTCCATAGTCTCCCTAGCTTTACCGCAGCAAGCACATGCTTCTTCTTCCGTCTTATATCTCGCTTTATAGGTGCGTGTTCTAAGGCATCCCGATCTCGCTTCGGAATGCAATCAGCTTCCCTATGAGTTATCTTAAATTGGTTCTTTCCTGATTTCGTTTTTTCCTCTTAGGTAGTTACTCATGGCAGGTTTTTTTTCCATTGCCGCCACCCGTGAGATTATTTCAGCCTCTCTGACTTTCCACTTGACCTTCATCGTTGCTGTGTTGCCCGCCCTACATGCCGCATACTTGCTGGTAAGCTTCCTAGTTCTTTTCCTCCACTGTGAATCAAAGTTTTTCCTGTACAGATACTTGAACACTCTCCCAGCCCATTTACTTTCTTCCATATTCCTCAACCATTCTTCATACTCAATTTTTCTGCGAGCTTCCCTCACTTCAAAAGTAGTCGAGCCCCTATCACCCTGCAGAGCTTCATTTCAAGTCTTCCCGTGAGCGCCCAATGCGAGGCGACCCACTGAACTTTTGTTCCCGTCGAGTCCTGATTGTACCCCTGATTTCTAGCAAACAACCGCATTTGTAAAAGTAAACCATGGAACCATTACACCTTTCCACATACCTCGGAGGACCTCGTACCTATTGTATCGGCATAGTGCTCTGTGCTTCATTATGGCTGTATTTCTCCTCCCTTCACTGTTATTGTTTTTTTCCTGTGTTTCCATATATCTATTGCCTTCGTTTATCCATATACCAAGATATTTATATTCCTTTACCCGAGGTATTTCCTGGCCCTGTAATCCTCACCATGTACATCATAAACAGCAGCAGGGATAAAGGGCACCCTGCCTCAGTCGCTTATTGATGTAAACTTTCTCGTCATCCCTTCCCATTCAACGGAAATGGCATTTTCTAGGTAAATGTATCTCAAAAGATGTAGACAATCGTCACCTAAGCCTTCCCCTTCCAGAATATCCCTCAACATCTTGCGGTCGGCGTTGTCGTAGGCTCCCGTAATGTCTAAAAAGGCCACATATAACGGTGTGCTTTCAACTTTTGATATTTCCATAGACTGAGTAAGAACAAATAAGTTATCATCCAAACGCCTACCTATTGTGAAGCCATTCTGAAGTTCTCCCAAAATGCCAGTATTCTCTGCCCATGCTTGAAGCTTTAATTTGATTTCCTGCATTTCTACCCTGTATATTACCGATGTAATGGTCAACGGTCCATACGAGTGAATTCTATCTTTATCCTCCTTACCTTTATAAATTAAACTCATTCTACTGTGTAGCCAACTGGCTGGTATTCGTCTACCTTTTAACGTTTTTTTCTCTGCTTTCACCAGAGCTTCCTTACTTTTTGGTCCTACTTCATTATACAGCCTAACGGGAACCTCGGCTGACCGCGTAGCTGCGCGCTTCCAGTTGAAATTCGTCAGCACCAGCTCCTTTTCCAGTTGGTTCTCTTTCATCCTCTTTTTGTCTTCAAATACAAACTCGGCATTGCCTTGGAAAGATTCGGCTGTTACTTTCCGGATGTAATTTATTGCCGCTTCTCCTTCCAGTCTGTTTTCACCTTCGTCTAGGATATGTTGTATTGTTGCTGACTTCCTGTCTGATAGTTTTATGTGGTTCCAAAATATTCTAGGTGCGGCCTTCTTTTTCTCACGTATTTCTGACCAACCAACGTTCACTTTCAAATTTATATTGCTTGCACCAGTATTTACACCATAGACATTTTCTCCTGGTATATTTGCCATTTACTGCTTACTTCGCCCTGCGAGAACTGCCCATTCTTTACCTGCCTGTGCTCTCAAGATGCTTTCTGTCGTTTGGCGATCGCTTCTCGTTTATCACTGTTCCAGCAGCTTTTCGGTTTCTTTCTTTCCAACGAACATATTGTTTCTCTTTCCCTATGTCTGTCGTTATTACACTTAGAAGCTCGCCATATTGCCACTCTTTACTTGGACATTTGACAAGTTCTTCCTCGACTCTAGTAACAATATTTGCTAGTTGTTCAGCATTCTAATTCGGACTGGTCATCTTGCGCTCCTTGCTCTGTTTCCCAACTACCTGTCCCATTTTGAATATGATGCGCTTACGGCCACTCCCTATGCTGCTATGCCCTTCCTCATCAATGACCATTTCTCTCAACTTATCATGAATTGCTTCTGTCATCAGACAGCAATAAATGGTCGGTTGCCGGTTTCCCACTTCCCACGTGCTCTGCCCTTCACACTTAGGCCCTGTGGTAACGATAACGAAGTTATATTGCTCACAAAGGTCTAGCATTGATTTCCCATTGTTGTCGGTATGGCCATCTAAATCCTGTATTTGGGTTATTCATGTCGCCTAATAAGACAATTGGAGCACCATTCCCGACACCCTTAAATTTGTCACGTGGTGGTGACGTTGAATAACACAGTAGCAATACTGTGAACGACAAAACTAACTTTTCTTGAGCGAACCTGTGCCAACCAAACAGGCTACACTTATAGCACAACGATAGCGGCGAACACGCTCGGCGATCGTCGAAAATCTTATCAGCGGGTCAAGCGCGTCGGCTTTTATAGATCAGTCGTGGAATGTTCCAGATTAAGCGATGGGACCCGCGTGCCTTCCACAAAGTTCTACACAATTCGCGTCGCGCATACATGCAATCAGATTACACAAGTTGCGGCGAAGGACAGTGGTGGGAACCATCGATAACATTCCAGAAACTTCTTTTACATGCAGGCGCGTCCTGCGCTGCACGATAACATTTGTTAGGCGGCCAAACGTGGTCGCCCGATAAAGATAAGTATACGTGTCATTACCTCAGTCTTAAAAAGCATCGACCCGATGCTGCAAACAAACGAAAGTAATAAATAAGCACTCGTAGCAAAGAAAACAACAAAAATAATAATAATATATGGTGTTTTACGTGCGAAAACCACTTTCTGATTATGAGGCACGCCGTAGCGGAGGACTTCGGAAATTTCGACCACCTGGGGCTCTTTGACGTGCACCTAAATCTAAGTACACGGGTGTTTTCGCATTTCGCCCCCATCGAAATGCGGCCGCCGTGGCCAAGATTCGATCCCGCGACCTCGTGCTCAGCAGCCTAACACCATAGCCACTGAGCAACCACGGCGGGTAGCAAAAAAATAAAAAATAAGGGAAGTTCGTTAGCGTCCATAAAACGGTTTAAGACGCACCACGCGGACCACTTCAGGTCGTGCGCGGCACCGCTGTGAATGCGAAATGCCGTCTGGCACGACCTCATAGTCCAGTGCGCCAATACGTCGGATGGCCTTGTAGGGTCCGAAATAGCGTCGCAGTAGTTTCTCACTCAGTCCTCGTCGGCGTATCGGGGTCCATACCCAAACACGGTCGCCGGGCTGGTACTCGACGAAGCATCGTCGGAGGTTGTAGTGTCGGCTGTCGGTCCTCTGCTGGCTCTTCATTCGCAGGTGGGCGAGTTGTCGGGCTTCATCGGAGCGCTGGAGATAGGTAGCGATGTCAACGTTCTCCTCGTCAGTGACGTGCGGCAGCATGGCGTCGAGCGTCGTCGTCGGTTTCCTGCCATAGACCAGCTTGAAGGCCGTGATCTGTGTTGTTTCTTGCACCGCCGTGTTGTAAGCGAATGTTACGTACGGCAGGACGGCATCCCAGGTCTTGTGTTGGACGTCGACCTACATCGCTAGCATGTCGGCGAGGGTCTTATTCAGCCGCTCCGTAAGAGCATTCTGCGGGTGGTAGGCCGTTGTCTTCCTGTGCCTTGTCTGACTGTAGTTCAGAATGGCTTGTGTGAGCTCCGCTGTAAAGGCCGTTCCTCTGTCGGTGATGAGGACTTCTGGGGCGCCATGTCGCAGCAGGATGTTTTCGACAAAGAATTTCACCACTTCGGTTGCGCTACCTTTCGGCAGTGCTTTAGTTTCAGCGAAGCGGGTGAGGTAGTCCGTCGCAACGACGATCCACTTATTTCCGGTTGTTGACGTCGGAAAGGGTCCCAGCAAGTCCATCCCGATCTGCTGGTATGGTCGGCAAGGAAGCTCGATTGGCTGTAGTAATCCGGCTGGCCTTGTCGGCGGTGTCTTACGTCGCTGACAGTCTCGGCATGTTCTGACACAACGGGCGACGTCGGCGGTCAGGTGCGGCCAATAATACTTTTCTTGTATCCTCCATAGTGTCCGGGAAAATCCGAGGTATCCAGCAGTCCGATCGTCATGCACGGCGTGCAATACTTCTAGACGAAGTCCTGACGGGACAACAAGAAGGTAGTTGGCGCGGACTGGTGAGAAGTTCTTCTTCATGAGCAGATTGTTTTGAAGCGTGAAGGAAGATAGTCCGCGCTTAAATGCCCTGGGGACAACGTCGGTGTGCGCTTCCAAATATTCGACGAGGCCTTTTAGCTCCGCGTCTGCCCGTAGCTGTGCAGCGTAATCTTCCGCGCTTAGCACTCCAAGGAAGGCGTCGTCATTCTTATCGTCTTGCGGCGGCGGATCAATGGGGGTGTGTGATAGGCAATCGGCATCGGAGTGTTTTCGTCCGGACTTGTAGGTGACATTGATGTCTTATTCTTGTAGTCTGAGGCTCCACCGTGCTAGTCGTCCTGAAGGATCCTTTATATTCGCTAGCCAACACAACGCGTGATGGTCACTGACGACTTTGAATGGCCTGCCATAAAGATAAGGGCGAAATTTAGCTGTAGCCCAAACGATGGCGAGGCATTCCTTTTCGCTCGTAGAATAGTTGCCTTCCGCTTTTAACAGCGACCGGCTAGCGTAAGCTATCACCTGTTCGACGCCGTTTCTCCTCTGGACTAGAACGGCACCGAGGCCTAGGCTACTGGCGTCAGTATGGATTTCTGTATCGGCGTATTCGTCGAAGTGCGCAACTGCCGGCGGCGACTGCATACGTCTTTTGAGTTTTCAAATGCGTCGGCCTGCGCCGTTTCCCACTTGAACTCAACATCACATTTAGTTAGACGTGTCAACGGCTCGGTGATGCGTGAAAAGTCCTTGACAAAGCGTCTATAGTGGGCACATATGCCAGGGAATCTACGCACTGCCTTCTTGTCGACGGGTTCCGGGAACTGTGCGATTGCAGCTGCCTTTTGCGGGTCTGGACGGACACCAGGTTTGCTGATTACGTGGCCTAGGAACAGAAGCTCATCGTAAGCGAAGCGGCATTTTTCCGGCTTCAGAGTAATCGCTGACGACTTGATGGCTTCTAGTACTGTCGCAAGCCGCTTGAGGTGGTCGTCGAAATTTCTGGCGAAGACGACGACATCATCCAAGTAAACGAGACAGGTCTGCCACTTCAATCCTGCTAACACCGTGTCCATGACGGGCTGGAAGGTTGCAGGCGCCGAGCACAGTCCGAATGGCATAACCTTGAACTCGTAGAGGCCGTCTGGTGCGATGAAGGCGGTCTTTTCGCGATCCCTTTCGTCGACTTCTATTTGCCAGTAGCCAGACTCGAGGTCCATCGATAAGAAGTATTTAGCATTGCAGAGCTGATCCAATGCGTCGTCTATCCGTGGGAGGGCGTATACGTCTTTCTTCGTGATTTTGTTCAATCGACGATAATCGACGCAGAAACGTAGGGTTCCGTCCTTTTTCTTCACTAAAACAACTGGAGACGCCCACAGGCTTTTCGACGGCTGGATGATGTCGCGCAGCATTTCGTCGACTTGGTGCCTTATAGCTTCGCGTTCTCGCGTCAAAACTCGGTAAGGGCTCTGGCAGAGTGGTCGAGCGCACTCTTCGGTTATTATGCGATGCTTTGCGACTGGGGTTTGTCGAATCCTCGATGACGTCGAAAAACAGTCTTTGTATCGTCGAAGCAGACTTCTGAGCTGTTGCTTCTTACTCACGGAGAGACTTGGATTTATGTCGAAGTCTAGTTCGGGAACTACGGTCGTCGGAGTAGATGCGACAGAATCCGAGAGGACAAACGCATCGCTGGTTTCCTGAATTTCCTCGATGTATGCGATCGTCGTACCCTTGTTGATGTGCTTGAACTCCTGGCTGAAGTTTGTCAGCAACACCTTCGTGTTTCTTCCGTGCAGTCGAGCGATCCCTCTTGCGACGCAAATTTCGCGGTCGAGCAGTAGACGTTGGTCGCCATCGATGACGCCTTCTACGTCAGCGGGTATTTCGGTGCCGATCGAAATGACAATGCTGGAGCGAGGCGGGATGCTCACTTGATCTTCGAGCACCCTCAAGGCGTGGGGACTACGAGGGCTCTCCGGCGGTATCGCTTGATCTTCCGACAGCGTTATTGACTGATTGCGCCGTGATGGTTCAGGAAGTCCATGCCGAGAAAGACGTCTCGTGAACACAGTTGTAGGATAACGAAGGTGGCAGGGTAAGTCCGGTCATCAACGGTAATTCTTGCCGTGCAGACTCCAGTCGGCGTAATGAGGTGTCTTCCAGCAGTTCGAATTTGAGGGCCTTCCCATGCAGTTTTGACTTTCTTCGAGTGGGCGGCGATGTGTCCACTCATTACGGAGTAGTCAGCCCCTGTGTCTACTAAGGCGGTAACTGCGTGGCCGTCGAGAAGCACGTCGAGGTCGGTGGTCCTTTGTCTGGCGTTACAGTTAGGTCTTGGCGTCGGATCACGGCTGCGTCGTGTTAAACTGAAGCTGGAACGTCGCGTCATCAGGTTGTGTTTCGTCATCGTATTCTTTACTTCCAGACTTCGCCGGGATGGCGGCGTGTCGTTATGTCGTCGAGGTAGTTTCTTCGGCGTCTTCGTCGGCGGCGGAGGATCTTCGTCAGTTCGACGAACAGTAACCGCACCTCCATTGGTTGCTGCCTTTAGTTTTCCGGATATGGGCTCGCTGACCGGCCCCGGGCTGGGCCAGTGTATGGTCGGCGCTGCGGCGACTGGTAGCGGCCTGGTGATGGTGAACGCGACGGTCGTCGCGAGCTCCACTGAGTAGCGGCGAGGTAGTCGGCGATATCGCGAGGGCGTTCACCTTGCCGCGGGCGCGGAGCGTTGACGGCGAAACCTCGCAGTCCCATCTCCCGGTATGGGCATCGTCGGTAGACGTGACCTGCTTCTCCGCAGTGGTAGCAGAGCGGGCGGTGGTCAGGAGCGCGCCAAACGTCTGTCTTCCTCGGGTAGCTGCGCTGGGCGACGGGTGGGCGTGCTGGTGGCGGCGGTGGTGGTCGACGGAACTGCGGTGTTACGGGGCCCTGGCACGGTCGTGGAGGGGGACCTTGAAGGCGGGCGACGGCGGCGTATGCCATCACTTGCGGCTGAGGTTGCGACAATTCAGGGGCTACTCCGAGTTGTTGTTGGACCTCCTCACGTACGGCGTTGGCAATCGACGCCACTTGAGGCTGTGATGACGAGAACAGCTTTTGCAGCTCCTCCCGCATGACCGCTCGGATATTCTCGCGCAGGTCGTCGGTGGCCAGTGACTGAATTCCGGCGTAGTTTGTCGAGTTAGAGCGGCGGTTGAATTGCCGGTTCCGTATTTTCAGTGTCTTCTCGATGCTGGTGGCCTCGCGAAGAAACTCCTCAACGGTCTGCGATGGGCTCCGTACCATTCCGGCGAAAAGTTCCTCCTTTACACCACGCATCAATAGGCGGACTTTCTTCTCCTCGGACGTTTCCGGGTTGGCGTGGCGGAATAGGCGGCTCATTTCTTCTGTAAAAATCGCGGTGTTCTCATTTGGTAGTTGCACCCGGGTTTCTAATAGCGCTTGGGCTCGTTCTCGGCGTACGACGCTTGCGAATGTCTGCAGGAAGCCGCTTCGGAACAGCTCCCAGGTCGTTAAGGTGGTTTCGCGGTTCTCGAACCACGTCCTGGCTGCGTCTTCCAATGCGAAGAACACATGTCGCAGTTTGTCGTGGCTATTCCAGTTGTTAAAAGCAGCGACCCTCTCGTATGTGTCAAGCCAGCTTTCCGGGTCCTGGAACGTTGAACCACGGAACGTAGGCGGCTCCCTGGGCTGCTGCAGCACGATGGGGGAAGCTGGGGCTGCCATTGGGGTGGACTTGGTGGTGATCTTCCTGGTCATCTCAGGCAAAAGTCCGGGCTCCGGAGGCAGTTGTTGATGCCGCCGTCTTCAACAACTGGTCCGGGACTACGTTGGTGTTGTCTTTGCGTTTCGGGCTTGGATCACGGCTTGTCGGGGGCGTCCGGTACATGAACCAAAAGCACCTCCACCAGATGTCACGTGGTGATGACGTTGAATAACACAGTAGCATTACTGTGAACGACAAAACTAACTTTTATTGGGCGAACCTGTGCCCACAAAACAGACTACACTTATAGCACAACGATAGCGGCGAACACGCTCGGCGATCGTCGAAAATCTGATCAGCGGGTCAAGCGCGTCGGCTTTTATAGATCAGTCGTGGAATGTTCCAGATTAACCGATGGGACCCGCGTGCCTTCCACAAAGTTCTACAAAATTCACGTCGCGCATACATGCAATCAGATTACACAAGTTGCGGTGAAAGACAGTGGAGGGAACCATCGATAAAATTCCAGAAACTTCTTTTACATGCAGGCGCGTCCTGCGCTGCACAATAACATTTGTTAGGCGGCCAAACGTGGTTGCCCGATAAAGATAAGTATACGTGTCAATATCATCGCTTATGCATTCCATTAACTCTTTATTCTTCTCTGTGCAATTATTTCCGGTCCCCAAATACGTAACGCCCAGCGAAGTTTTTTTTCACACTCAATGTACCTGATAACCAAAGATGCTTTTGACATTTGGAATTTACTCTTTTCCATTTGGCTCCCTGATGGATGAGCATTCCGACTCCCCCTCCATTTCTTTCCGACTTAGTTCTGTTGCACCCTTCCCAAACATAATTCTCAATAACTGGCGGATCTTCTGAGTCTCTAAGGTGCGTTTCTATAACCGCAAAGAGCCCTATTTGTTCTCTATGTAACTGCTCCTCAATCTCTGCCCACTTTTCCTTTCTACTGCCGCCCTGCATGTTTATGTAGCATATTGCATGGCGAGCTCGTTTTCTTGCTTTCCTCCTTTTTCTGTTATCAACGGCGATGCTCTTCTGAGGTTCCCCTAGGGGACCTTCTTCATTACTATTTGCTCTGGCCTCCTGAGCGCCCGTGGGACCCCTAAATAAGCAACAGCGCGACCACCAAGCCGCCAGCCCACTTATGGTGCCAGCCTGTAATTGAAGTGGATCCTGTCCCGTTCAAAACTACCACAACTTCTCACTTCCCTGTTTACTTCGACAATCTCGAAGCCTTTCTCTCGGCTCATTTTCCATATTGCCTCATTCGCAGCCACTACGGCTGTTTGTGCGTGGTTGTCACGTACAGGCACCTACGGCACCGTGCACACCACGATCTGCACCTGAGAGGATAGCTCGCACAAGTCGTCCACCCCCTTCGCCAAGCGCTGGGCTAGTCCAGTTCCTTTCCTCTTTAGAACGTCATTTAGCCCACCTGCCATTATGACAAGGTTGCCCACTTGGGCATTTTCTGCGAGCTTTTCTTTTGCTAGCTGGATGACAGTACTCAGTGTCATTCCTGAAAATGTCCCTACCGCCACTCTTTCGTCACCTTTCAACCTCTCCACGATTGCTTTTGAGCACCCAGCCAAGTTTGGGTCGCCGGCGATAATCACCCTTTCACTCTCTCCTACCTCGCCCTGCTTCCCTTTATCCTTTTGCGCGTGATTTTGACTCGACAAGGGGCATTGTCCGCTGGGTTCCTGCTTTTTCCGCATGGGGGCCTCAAGGTAGGTGCCGCTCTTTCCAGCTAACCCTTCATCACGCTGCATTCATTACATTACAGTACACGTACACAGCCATGTTTTGAACGTATGGGCTTCTATGGAAGCTTCGCTACCAGGTATATTTACCTTGCACGTACTTCGCTGACGCACCCTTGCCTGTCGCGCCGGGCGTCAGTGTTCTATTGTCACGCACATTCCCGTTCACAATGGTGGCCCTGTTCTGCTTTTTCTCGGCTGCTTCTAGTCTCTTTTCAACTACCTTGCGTGCCTCACGTTCCCTGTGTAGCTCATTTTTGAGCTCTTGAACCTGTTCGAGAAGCTCTTCCTGGAAAGCCTCCGTTTTCTGCAGCCTAGTATCGACGTGACTTTGTGTGCCGGTTGATACGATGCCCTCTCCATTCTCGTCTATCTCCTTATCTGCTGTGAGGGACCCCCCCCGCTCAGTGCTTGCTTTCTCGTCTTTCTCGCCATGTATTGCACGGCTTTCTGCAAATACTACAATACTATAATAATGCTACTACTGATGCGAATACTCTGTCACCTACAAATCTGGCCGACTACACAAGGACGCTGACTGCCTGTCTCGCTACCCGGTAGACGAGCCTGACGACGCCGACAGTAGTACCGCCGACGGCATTTTCTCTGTGTCTGCCTTCGCTAACATCGCCGATGAGCAGTACCGAGACCTATCGCTGCGAGTACTCATCGAGCGTCTGCGCTCTACACCTACCGACGCATCCGCTCGCCGATATGTCCTCCAGGGCGGCATTCTGTCCCGAAGGAGCTTCTTCCCTGATGGCCCTGATCTTCTTCTTGTCGTGCCACAACATCTACGACAGACTGTGCTCTTTGAGATGCATGACGCACCCACTGCAGGACATCTTGGGGTAACCCGCACGTACGACCGCGTCCGCCGCCGCTTCTATTGGCCTGGTCTCGCTCGCTCCGTTCGACGCTATGTTGCTGCCTGTGATCCCTGCCAGCGTCGGAAGACACCTCAGGTGCTCCCTGCCGGTCATCTCCAGCCGATCACCGTCCCTGTGGAACCGTTCTTTCGTGTTGGATTAGACCTGCTCGGTCCCTTTCCCACGTCATCCTCTGGGAACAAATGGGTAGCCGTCGCGACTGATTACGCCACCCGATACGCTATCAATCGGGCTCTCCCTACCAGCTGCGCCACTGACGTCGCGGACTTTCTCTTGCGTGACATTATCTTGCTTCATGGCGCCCCGCGACAGCTGCTTACTGACCGTGGTCGAAACTTCCTCTCGAAAGTTATCGCTGACATTGTGCGTTCCTGTTCCATTCAACACAAACTGACTACTTCATACCATCCTCAAACCAATGGCCTGACAGAACGGTTAAACCGTACTCTTACCTATATGCTGGCCAAGTACGTTTCCAAGGACCACCACGACTGGGACATTGCCCTTCCTTACGTAACATTTGCGTACAATTCTTCCCGGCACGACACCGCCGGATTTTCTCCCTTTTATCTACTGTATGGTCGCGAACCTACCTTGCCCCTAGACACGGCACTTCCTCCTGCTGCGGTCTCAACAAGCGAGTGTGCGCGCGACGCCATCGCCCTCGCCGACCATGCACGCCAGCTTGCCCGTGCTCGACTTACGGCCTCACAGACCACTCAGCGGTGTCAGTACAACGCCCGCCATCGTGACGTACAGTTTTCACCTGGTGCGCTCGTGCTCCTGTGGTCGCCCTCTCGTCACGTTGGACTTTCAGAGAAGCTTCTTTCGCGATACACCGGGCCCTACCGCGTGCTGCGCCAGGTGACGCCTGTGACTTACGAAATTGCTCCTGTGGGCTCAACCTCGTTCTCTCCTGTGGCATCTAGTGATGTCGTACACGTCAGTAGGCTCAAGGCCTACTACACTGCTTCCGAGTCCGATCTTTAGTCGCTCCGGGACGGCGCTTTTGCAGCCGGGGGTAGTGCTACGGCACAATATGTGCGATCACGAAAGGCCAGCAGTGTGAAGACGACGACGACGGTTAGAAGCTTGCGCGGGCTGTCGCCTCTTGGCCAAGCGCAGCGTATTTTCCTTGTAAATATATCTGTACATAGCTTTTCGTCTGCGTCTTCCTACGTAACAATAGTATATCAATGCAGAGCCCGTGCCTTAAGGCAAAAAACCGATACGCACAGGATCCAAATCCTCAAATTGTCGCAAAGCGACTTTTACCACTGTTTCAAAAACAATCAATGGAGCGGAGACCGAAGCTATGACACGCTCTCGCACGAGCTCAATCACGCGACCACGCTCCCACTTTCCTACCAAAACACGCACAGTAAAACCATAAAACCACTAATAGCTATTCGTCTTGCCACTTCCAATCTACCATTTTAAGACTACAAACACTCAACGTCCCACCCGGCTGCACGTGACACGAAAGGACGCTCTAACCATCCTGCAAAACCAAATGTACACGAAGCACACCCGTGCACCCGAAATACCAGAGACAAAAAAGGAATGAAAAAGAAAACCACCCAATTACTATTTAAAGGCAAAAAATCTGCAAATAAAAAACAGAAGCAAGCTCAAAGCATGCACAAAAACTTATGATTTCGTCGCCGCAGAGCCCCGTATAGCACGTCCATTCGCCACAAAATGCAAACAAACTCCGGATGGATGGATGGATGGATGGATGGATGGATGGATGGATGGATGGATGGATGGATGGATGGATTGATGGATTGATGGATTGATGGATGGATGGATGGATGGATGGATGGATGGATGGATGGATGGATGGATGAATGGATGGATGAATGGATGGATGGATGGATGGATGGATGGATGGATGGATGGATGGATGGATGGATGCGTGTATGGATGGATGGATTGATGGATGCGTGGATGGATGAATGGATGTTATGAGTGTCCCCTTTGGAACGGGGCACTGGGTTGCGCCACCAAGCTCTTGCTACTATACCGCCTGATATTCTACCTAGGTTAAACAATGGAAAAAGAAAAAAAAGACACTATGAACTACCACGCCCAAATTTTCTGATCCCCTATTGCGAACTGTGCATTTGTACGTCTCCGTCTCTTGTCGTTTCCCTACTTCCACCAATCCTCCGATCACCTCTTACTAATGTCTATTGCGTACATATTTGCTTTACCACTGCTCCCTCTGAATCGAAGGGCTTCATAGTGGCCAGAGATGCCTAAATCGAACGCTGGTTAGACTTCTTCACATTCTAATAAAACATGCTCCGTAGTTTCCCTAGCTTTACCGCAGCAAGCACATGCTTCTTCTTCCTTCTTATATATCGCTTTAGAGGTGCGTGTTCTAAGGCATACCGATCTCGCTTCGAAAAGTAATGAGCTTCCCTTTGAGTTATCATAAATGGTTTCTTTCCTGATTTCGTTTTTCCCTGTTAAGTAGTTACTCATGGCAGGTTTCTTTTCCATTGCCGCCACCCATGAGATCAATTCAGCCTTTCTGATTTTCCGCTTGACCTTCTTTGCTGCTGTGTTGCCCACCCTACAGGCCGCATACTCGCTGGTAAGCTTCCTAGTTCTTTTCCTCCACTGTGAATCAATGTTATTCCTGTACAGATACCTCAACACTCTCCCAGCCCATTTACTTTCTTCCATATTCCTCTGCCGTTCTTCATACTAAATTTCACTGCGAGGTTCCCTCACTTCAAAACTAGTCCAGCCCATATCACCCTGCACAGCATGATTTGTAGTCTTCCTGTGAGCGCCCAATGCGAGGCGACCCACTGACCTTTGGTTCCCGTCGAGTCCTGATTGTACCCGTGATTTATAGCAAAGAACCGCATTTCCAAAAGTAAGTCCTGGAACCATTACACCTTTCCGCATCCTTAGGAGGACCTGGTACCTATCGTATCCCCATAGCGCTCTGTGCTTCATTATGGTTGTATTCCTCTTCCCCTTTACTGTTATGGCTTTTTCTGGTGTTTCCATATATCCATTGCCTTGGTTTATCCTTATACCAAGGTATTTATACTCTATCACCCGATGTATTTAATGGCCCTGTATCTCCACTGTCTGTTCACTGTTTTCATTGAATACCATAACACATGATTTCCCAACACTAAATTTCAAACCTAAATTTTTGCCTTCCTGTCCACAGATATTAGCCAGACATTGCAAATCACTTTTTCTTGTTAGCTAGCAACACAATGTCGACTGCATAAAATAAACATGGGACTTGCTGCTCTATTACTGTACCCGCCTGTTTGTATGAGAGATTAAACACAATATTACTTCCTTCTAGCACCCTCTCCATCCCCACCATGTACATCATAAACAGCAGCTGGGATGAAGGGCGCTCCTGCCTCAGTCCCTTCTTGATATGAACTTTCTCCTCGCTCCTCATCCCTTCCCATTCAACGCAAACGGTATATTCCAGGTAAATCTCTCTCAAAAGCTGTAGACAATCGTTGCCTAAGCCTTCCCCTTCCAGAATATCCCACAAAATGTTGCGGTCTACGTTGTCGTAGGCTCCTGTAATGTCTAAAAAGCCCACATACAACGGTCTCCTTTCTTCTTTTGATATTTCAATACACTGAGTAAGAACAAATAAGTTATCATCCAAACGCCTACCTATTCTGAAGCCAGTCTGAAGCTCTCGCAAAATGCCATTATGCTCAGCCGATGCTTCACGTTTTAATTTGATTGCCTGCATTGTTAGCCTGTACATTGCCGATGTAATGGTCAACGGTCAATACGAGTGAATTCTATCTTTCTCCCCCTTACTTTTATAACTTAAATTCATTCTACTTTGCCGCCAACTGTGTTGTATTCATCTATGTTTTAAAGTTTTTTTTTTCCACTGCCTTGACCAGAGCTTCCTTACTTTTTGGTCCTAGTTCATTTACCATCCTAACGTGAACCCTTGTCTAGCCCTGTGGCTGTGCGCTTAGAAGTTTTCTCTTCCGCTTTCTTCGAGTTTAAATTTGTCAACACCAGCTCCCTATCCGTTTGGGTCTCTTTCATGCTCTTTTTTTCTTCAAATACCACCTCCTCATCGCCTTGGAACGATTCGGCTGTTACTTTTTGGATGTAATTTATTGCCGCTTCTCCTTCCAGTCTGTTTTCATCTTCGTCTAGGATATTTTGTATTGTTGCTGACTTCCTGCCTAATAATTTCATGTATTCCTAAATATTCTAGGTGTGGCCTTCTTTTTCTCACGTATTTCTTACAACCAACGTTCACTTTCAACTTTTAATTTTGCTTGCACCAGTATTTGAACCATAGACTTTCATCCCCGGTATATTTCCCATTTACTGGCTACTTCATCATGTGGCAACTGCACCTTCTTTGCCTGCCTGTGCTCTCGAGAAGCTTTCTGTCGTTCGCCGATCGCTTCTCGTATCTCCGCTTCCAGTTGAGCAGCGCCATCTGGCGTCCACCTAGTAAGTTCCATGCTCCATCGCTGCTCATTTTTGAACCACTGCAGAAGGTACCGTCTCCTTTAAACTTGGTTCTGTATTCTACGGGCACGCTTTGAAGAATGCCGCCTCCTCCTCGCGCGCTTTGGTCGAGGCGGACGCCATGTCGCTATTGGCCTGATAGCATCACGTGGGCCCTGGCGCCGTGCATCAGCACCACGTTTGCTCGAGAAGCATCTACGGAGTTGCGAAGAGCACATGTTGGCGCCGTTGCTACGCTCGAGCAGTGTAGGCGGCGCCAAGGTCGAGGAGGGAGCGTGAAAGAGAGGAGAGACGAGAATGAGTGAAGGCGGAGGAGGAGGGTGTCCCTACTTTACGAAGTTTAAAGGGTTTTATATGGCGCGGCCGCGCAGGTCCTATCGTGAGAGCAAACTGCGCCGGGCACAAAATCCACCGTGAGATGTGTTTACGCCGTTTAGTTTGTGTGGAAGGGAAAGGTAGCATAAAGGCCAATACGCTCGCTGCTGCGGCCTTGCTTTCTCACTCCAGCGTTTTGAGAGCGAGTTTCTGCAGTAATCGAGTGAGGTATCTCCATGTTTTTTTATGTACGCGGGACAGCATGCTTGTTAATTAGTATGTGAATGTTTACAAGTCTTCATGGCCGATAAAACTAATATCCTTATTTCCGCATACCTGTCTACTAATTACTTGGGGCACGACACCGCTGCTAGGATGGCCAGCTCACGCCCACTGTTTTTGCAGATTACGCTTACGTGGTTCATCTGCTCCGAGGTGTGGGATCACTGCCTGCTGAACGCCGAGGATCGGCCACCCGTTTGGCTGATATTCCCAAACCCAATGCCAACTCTGGACACAATCAGCACATGCGCCTGGCAACACGGACCGTCAGTCACTTCACGTACCACTGAGCCCGCCACCGGCGGGGCCGGATATAAACACCGACCGTCGACGATTCCAGTCGGGCACGACACCGCTGCTAGGATGGCCAGCTCACGCCCACTGTTTTTGCAGATTACGCTTACATGGTTCATCTGCTCCGAGATGTGGGATCGCTGCCTGCTGAACGCCGAGGATCGGCCACCGTTTGGCTAATATTCCCAAACCCAATGCCAACTCTGGACACGATCAGCACATCACGGACCGTCAGTCACTTTACCTAACAATGAGCCCGCCACCGGCGGGGCCGGATATAAACACCGACTGTCGACGATTCCAGTCGGGCACGACACCGCTGCTAGGATGGCCAGCTCATGCCCCCTGTTTTGGCAGGTTAGTTATTTCAAGGGCGCTGCGTCTTTCAAGGCCAGCAACTACTGCTTATTTGAGGTGTCGAGCCCGACGGATCTCGTTGATGTACTTAAACGAACGCTAGCGTTTTCGGGTGATGTGTTTTCCGCTCTACCTGTACTTTTGCTTGTACTTTCTGGGGATGTTGAGCCAAACCCGGGCCCAATGTCCAAGGCGGAGGCGGATTCCTTTGCTATTATATTGGAAACAATACGCAGACTAGAGGAAGCTGATGTCGCTACTACGGAAAAAATACTTAAACTTGAGGAAGGGCAGGCTGCTTTAGTTGCTGAACCAAACTACGTCAAAAATGACCCTGCAGCTGCTTCAGAAACGGTGCGTCGACTTCAAGAAGCAAATGCGACTTTGTGGGCCGATCTAAAGGCAGGCCACGACAGGCACTCTGCCGCAGATGGCGAGGTCAAGCTGCTGAGTACGAAGCTTTCTGCAGTGGAGTCGAGGACTTCACTTGAATGCCCAGGTGGCCCGGACCTTGGCTCTCATTCATTGCATAAATTTTCTGAGCAGATCGAAAAAATTTCTTCGAGGTGTGATGAAAACGAAAATAGAATGAGATGCTCAAACTTGCTGTTCTTTGGCATAGAAGATAATGCTCGAGAAGACTGGGCTGCTTCGGAGCAGCAGATAATTTCTTTCTGCTCAGAGAAACTTGGTATCGCTGTAACGAGCGCCCAGTTTGACAGAGTGCATAGAATGGCTAAGTTTGCTGATGAAAAGCGCAGACCTATCATTGCTAAGCTTACATATTTTAAAGATAAAGGACGCATCTTGTCTTCTGCGCACAAACTAAAAGGTTCTGGTTTCTACGTTCGAGAGGACTTTTCATTTTCTACACGACAAGCCAGAAAACAATTGATCGATCACGCGAAAACACTAAATAAACCATTCAAACTTTCAGTTGACCGATTGCGCATTCATAACAAATCTTATGCATATGATGCCACAAAGCGTTCAATTGTGGAAATCAGCAGATAGCTAGACCAAGACACATGTGAAGCGCCGCTAACTCATCGCATTGCTACATCGTTAACAATATCATTCACTAATATTAGAAGCCTGATGTCGAAACGCGAACTCGTCTCATCTTATCTTGAAGACTGCGACTGCACTACTCTTGCTCTCGCCGAAACCTGGCTTTCCCCCGAGTTAGCCGATCCTGAAATTCTTCCCGTAAAACTAACCTATAATATTTATCGCTGCGATCGCTCAGATAGAAGAGGTGGTGGCATACTCCTCGCTATTAAAAAGACTGTCGCATCACACATTACTGACACATCTTTAGGTCTGGAGATTGTCTGGGCCGCATGCTGCTGCCGTTCTCCTAAAGTTTTGATAGGCGTTTGTCCGCCCTCCAAATTATAGTCGTTGCTTCGTTGATGAACTGCGCAGCAGCATTGCTAAAGCCACCCAGCTCTGTCCAACTGAGTTAACAAACCTTATAGGTGACTTTAATCTTCCTCTCATTGATTGACCAAACTTGTCGTCATCCTGCAGTTTTTCATCAGAATTCATTAGCCTAACATTAGATTATATTCTGTTCCAGATCATTAAAGAACCAACCGGTGGCTCTAACCTCTTATATCTTATACTAACGCCCCAGAAACTATAGAACAATTAACATGCTCGGATGGTTTCAGTGACCACAGATTACTGAATGTATCCATCAGTATCCCATTACCATTTACAGGTATCTTAAGTAAGACAATTCGTGACTATAACAAGGGAAATTATGAAGTAATCATCATTGAGCTAGAATCATTTCTTGAACATCATTTCCTACCTTCGTTCCACACCAGGTCTGTTCATGATAACTGGGTCATGTTCAGAGGGAAGTTATGCGCATTGGTTGAGCAGAACATTTCTTTAATAAGAATAACTGAAGACAAAAATAAACCGTGGTTCACTAAGTTCCTTCATCTACTCAGAAACCAAAAGAAACGTTCATACAGAACTGCAAAACGAACCGGCACCCCGTCAGCTTGGGAAAGGTACCCTAACTGTTTAAGTTCTTACTGCTCCTCTCTCAATGTAGCCAAAAATAAATATTTTTCCCAAGACCTTCCTTCACTACTCAAATCTAATCCCAGAAAGTTCTGGCAAATTTTATCTCCTGAACGCAATACTAATGACATCTCGTTACACAATAAAGAAAACAACATTCCTATTCCTAACAGTGAGTGCGCTCAACTTTTAAATTAATTTTTCTCATCCGTATTCATAAAAGAAAGTATTACTAATTTGCCCATTGTTGCAGACCTAGATTACCAGTACATGGAACCTATTGACATTACTATTGATGGCATTGTTCATCATCATCATCATCAGCAGCCTGGTTGCGCCCACTGCAGGGCAAAGGCCTCTCCCATATTTCTCCAACAACCCCGGTCATGTACTAATTGTGGCCACGCCGTCCCTGCAAACTTCTTAATCTCATCCGCCCACCTAACTTTCTGCCGCCCTCTGCAACGCTTCCCTTCCCTAGGGATCCAGTCCGTAACCCTTAATGACCATCGGTTCTCTTTCCTCCTCATTACATGTCCTGCCCATGCCCATTTCTTTTTCTTGATTTCAACTAAGATGTCATTAACTCGCGTTTGTTCCCTGACCCAATCTGATCTTTTCTTATCCCTTAACGTTACACCTATCATTCTTCTTTCCATAGCTCGTTGCGTCGTCCTCAATTTAAGTAGAACTCTTTTCGTAAGCCTCCAGGTTTCTGCCCCATAGGGGAGTACTGGTAAGACACAGCTATTATATACTTTTCTCTTGAGGGATAATGGCAACCTGCTGTTCATGATCTGAGAATGCCTGCCAAACGCACCCCAGCCCATTCTTACTCTCCTGATTATTTCCGTCTCATAATCCGGATCCGCCGTCACTACCTGCCCCAAGTAAGTGTATTCCCTTACGACTTCCAGTGCCTCGCTGCCTATTGTAAATTGCTGTTCTCTTCCGAGACTGTTAAACATTACTTTAGTTTTCTGCAGATTCATTTTTAGACCCACTCTTCTGCTTTGCCTCTCCAGGTCAGCGAGCATGCATTGCAATTGGTCCCCTGAGTTACTAAGCAAGGCAATATCATCAGCGAATCGCAAGTTACTAAGATACTCTCCATTAACTTTTATCCCCAATTCTTCCCAATCCAGGGCTCTGCATACCTCCTGTAAACATGCTGTGAATAACATTGGAGAGATCGTATCTCCTTGCCTGACGCCTTTCTTTATTGGGATTTTGTTGCTTGCTTTATGAAGGACTACGGTGGCTGTGGAGCCACCATAGATACCTTTCAGCATTTTTACATACGGCTCGTCTACACCCTGATTCCATTGATACACCCTGATGGCATTGTTCAACTTATTATAACTCGAAGGTTTCATCTTCAGCAGGTATTGACAATAATAATTCTAAATTACTAAAAATACACTATCGTATCTAGCAAGTTTTTAGTTCGCATCTTTCATCAATCATTATTGACAGGTCAGATACCCCAAAATTGGAAAACAGCCAACGTCATACCCACTTTCAAAGACGCTGACAAAAACTTAACTGAGAACTACCGACCAATATCACTAACGTGCATATGCTGCAAAATGATGGAACATATTATTGCATCTCATGTTTACCAACATCTAGAATCGAACAACTTCTTTTTTCATAATCAACATGGTTTCAGGAGAGGTTTGTCGTGCGAAACGCAACTGCTTGAATTTACAACAGATTTGCATTTTAACATGGACTCAAACCTTCAAACTGACAGCATCTTTCTGGATTTTTCTAAAGCTTTTGACCGCGTAGCTCATTGTCGCCTGTTTTTGAAGTTATCATCATTAAAACCTAATTCACTAAGTCCATGCTGCCTTCGAAATTTTCTTTCTAACAGGCAGCAGTTTACTTTCGCTAGCAGCTTCTCCTCGCTCCTTTCAGATGTTTCATCCGGTGTACCACAAGGAAGCGTTCGTTGTCCCTTACTCTTTCTGATAGTCATTAATGACATACCCAATAACTTATCATCATGCATGCGTATTTTCCCTAACGACTGCATCATCTATGGTTCTATTAACACCTCCGATGACCACCTGATCCTCCAAAATGATCTTAACCAAATTATTAATTGGTGTGACACCTGGCTACTGACTCTAAGCTCATCAAAATGTAAAGTGATGTCCTTCACCCACAAACGCAATAACTTGAACTATTTTTACTGTAATAAAAATGTCCCATTATCTCGGACCTCATCATTTAAATATCTAGGCATTAATCCTTCAACAAACCTCTCCTGGACTTCTCACATTACTACCATCTGTGCCAGTGCTTCTCGATCACTGGGTTACCTGCGACGTAACCTTCGGAACTCACCTCCACTTATCCGCAAACTGGCATTTCAAACATTTGTTCGCCCTCGACTTGAGTTCACCGCTCCAATCTGGTCTCCCCACCAAAATTACCTAATTACCATACTGGAATCAATCCAAAATAGAGCCGCACGTTTCATTTTTCGAAATTATGACTGCCGTTCTAGCGTAACTCAAATAAAGATTCACCTTTCACTTCAGCTGCTGAGTAATCGTCACGACATAGCCCTTTCGTCATTATTTCATAAATACGCCCACCACACTAACAAACGTTCCTTACTCCTAGAAACGTCATCGCACACGTCGCACAGATTATACAATCATCATAGCTTCACGCGCATCTATGGTAAAACAGAAGCATTTAACTCGTCTGCAATTCCACGTGCCATTCGGCTCTGCAACAACCTCCCCGACAATATAGTTTCGGAAACTGACCGTGATAAATTCAAGCGCTCACTGAACTCGCCCAACCCATGTGAACCATTAATATCACACTCACTGCTCTGTATTATTTTTTGCCCTTTTCTTGCAGTGTTATACGTTTGTTACTAACTTACATTGTTCCTTTTTATTGTAATCATATGCAGCTTTATGTAGCTAATATGTTTCATGACTATTCGGCTGTGCACTTGGCTGCTCTTCTCATTTGTTATTGTTGTTAATTGTATGTACTTGATTGTATGCCCCCCTTACTCAATCCCTAAGTAGAGGCCTTGCAACGTATTTTACAAATAAATAAATAAATAAATAAATAAATAATTTGCTATCGCAATCGATGCTCCGCCTTTTGGTTTGAAACTGCGACTTCTGCTTCTTTACTCCGGCAAAAGCAGGAACACTGGCAACACGTCAGTAATTTCTTGGACGACATAGAAGTCGGCTGTAGGCAGATTGGATTGGAAAAATTTTAATAAAAGTCCTGTAGGACGCACGTCAGCGCGCAGTGGGCGTCTCCCACGCAGGGAGCGGCAGGGAATACCTGGCGGCCGCTGCGCGAGCCTGCTGGACGGCCCATTGCTCGTCCTGTAGGAGCGGGCTTCTTAGGGTCTTCTCCCACCTGTCGGAGGTAGATTCGGGTGGAGCGTTTCTGCACTCCCAGAGCACGTGTGCGAGTGTCGCCGTGACCCCGCACGAGGGGCACGCATCGTCTGGGTACACGTCCGGGTACATTATGTGTAAGGTGGCCGGGTTTGGATAGGTATCCGTCTGTAATAAGCGTAGCGTTAGCGCCTGCGGGCTGTTTAGTTTGGGGTGCGGGGGCGGAAAGCGAAAGATGATTCTATATTCAGGTCTGTTCATAATTGGGAACTGTCTTCTACTTTCAGATACAGCCATGAAGTACCAGTATGTAATAGAGCAGGCACACTTAAGCCAACACAGTAAACGCTATCCAGAGAGGCCAATGAATGAAACGGTGAGTGACGAAAGTGCGCAGTAATTCATATTTTAAGATCGAAATAACGTATTGGGCTATTCGCGTGCTCTGGCGACGACCGTATGTAATATAAATTGCTGTGCAAGTGCTCGACTGCTCAGTCCATTGCAACATTCGTGAAGCTGTTGGATATTCGTTGTTTTATAAGCAGGTTTGTGTGCCTCAGATATTCCCTAGAGCTGACTAACTGTAAAACCTTGCAATTTGGCGGCTTCAATCAGTCCCAAATAGGGGACTATGGGCATGTCTGCGGCTACCAAACTTCGCGATATTGTGCTTGCGTCGTGCGGCCCACTTGAGCAGGAAAACGTCCTCTGCGTTTTATTTTGCGCCGGTATCTGCCTTGTAAACTTTAAAATGAATTCCGGAATTTTACGTGCCTAAACCACTAATTGATTATGAGGCACGCTGTAGTGGGGGCCTGGGGTTCTTTAACCTGCATAAGGGCTTCTTTAAGGGGCCCCTGAAACTGCTGGGACGAATTTTGTAGACGCACGGAGTGGAGCTACCGTAAATCATTCGTACCACCATTTGCGTTAAGCGTCTAATGGTAAGTGAGCTACGGACTATTGCAAGCTACCCTCCTCCATAGCGATGCATTTTCTCCTCAACTCATTCGCCAAGTAACCGGAGCTAAGCTCTGCTTCACTGCCTCTGCGTCATGACGGGATGTAGTGCCGTCTACTTCCGGTTGTCTCGGAATCGGCGCGCGAAGCATCTCCAACCCTAGAGTTTCTCGCCACACTCTGAGAAAAGTTTGCACCCTTTGAGTCGAATCGTGCCCCACAACAATAAACGTCATCTGTCTTGTCCACACACTTCGTGATATACTTCCTCATGCTGATAACGGCCTGCGCGTTATCAGCATGACATAGCATTTAGAAAAACAACGTGTTCTCAATTGCGTTCCTGCCAAAAATTTAGGCGAGCAGCAAAGTGCAATGCACTTCGTTACTTCAATATTACTTCCGTGTTTGGTTCACGTTTGCGCATGAACCAAACGTTCACGTTTGCGTTTGCGTTCTTCCCATGAAACACACAAGCCCAGTACGCTTACGCTCGCGTTTGCCCGAATACCGGACACGCGAAACACAATCATGGTATATAGTCAGGCACGTACCTACGATCTTTTCTCGGGGAGGGGGCACGTACCCACGATCTTTTCTGGGGGGGGGGGGGGAGTCATATTGCTTATAAGTTTAACGGGTATTTGAGAGTCTGATGATGGACGCTGTATCGCATTATTTTATTTTCCACGTTATCTAAACCATATTATGGGTATAAGATTCCGAAGATATTCCTGCGTCGCGGCGAACCGTCACTCGAGGTAATATTGAAGCAAAAGGAACAGCTAAACGCAACTGTCGTTTTCTTTGGCCGCAACTCGTTCCACCAGCATACAGACCAGCTGACTACGAACCGAATCCCTGGTCTCTGGATCAATTTAAACAAAGAAGATTAAACTAACCAAGCAACAGCTTAGAGTGTGGTCGTTGAATACATGGTGAAAACTGAACTCATCTCGAGTTTATCGTGCGGGCACCGAATCGACGAGAAAACTGGCCTTTAAACCCCAAAAGATGCCGATAACTACCGCCATTCAGAAGAAGTGAAAAACTGCTGGTTAGCAGTATTAACAGCCACACGTAGTTTGTGGATGCGGAGCGACGAACATGAATGGCTCACACGTGCACAACGCGACACAGGACCGCCGGCTGATAGCGTGGAACGATCCTCAAATATTAATTAGAATCGGCAGAAACGTCTCCAGAGACACGGTACCAGACCTGACATTCTCCGCTAACCTGAGGCAAGTCAAGTGATCGAGGCTGAACGAGGCTCTGGGAAAGGACCATCATAATATCCAGACCAATTTTAGCGCACCCAAAGAGCCCCGTGAGAGCAGGTCAGGCCAGAATTGCGGAGTGGTCCGCTTTCTTGAAAGACGAACACAACAGAAATCTCGAGGACATCGGAGAGTGGACTAAGAACGTGACGGATTTACTGGTAGTTACCAAGGGCGCAAGGACCATTCAGCTCACTGCGGACAGTCCTGATGTCGACGCATACTTACTACACCTTTTAGAGGCCAGATGAGGAATCTTGAATATATGAAGGAAGCAGAATATAAATCGCAAACTCGAGATCCACGTTGCTGCAGTTTCACGGACAGCAGACACCATCCGCGAGTCTGCGGCAACGCGGATCTGGAGTTTGCGATTTATATTCTGCTTCTTCCATATCTTCAAGATTCCTCAGCTGACCTCTAAAAAGTGGAGTAAGTAGAATACGAGGAAGATAGGAAAAACTACCGAGTACTATGTAAGGTTTTCGCCTCAGTTTCGACACAGGACATTTTACTTGAGCTGAAAGAAGTCATTGACGGCCTCACCGCTTCTCACAAAAGTGCCAAGCTGGCGTTCGATAATGTCTCCCACGAAGCGATGCTTCGTGGGACGAAGGACGTATAACTGCGGCCGAAGGATGTACGACTACGTACCCGACTTCCTGGCAGGCCTGGCGGGTTGACACGGAGATCATAGGCTCGGTGCTGAAACGATCCGAATATCGCAGATAGGAATCCGTCGGTGGCCTGTGATCTCACCGTTGATGTTAACTATAGTGTTGAAGAGGCTACCGAACATATATATACACGGGCGAAGTGACCGTGTATATGAGTGACCGGAATCCGCGGGTGAACAAGATGCCTTCTATGAAGCCACCGACAAGTCCAAGTTTTACACCGCCGCGGTCCCTCGTGCGCCCCGTTGTCATGATGAGTGCGGAGTGAATAAAGGGAAGACGAAGGCGGCTACACGTGAAGAATAGCGGCGACAGCGTATCGGCGTCGGGCCCACGTGCCCAACTTAGTGAGAAAAAGCATAGAAGCTGGCGGAAGGGCGCGCGAGAGGGTTCGGAGGGAGACGGTGACCGTGGTAGACGTGGCAGGACCAAGAAGATGGTGTCCAGGGCACGGGAGTAGCGGCCTGCCGAGTTCCTGGTCTAAGGCAGCTGCACACTCGCACGTGGGCACACGATCATCGTTAAGGGTTTTCTCACAGCCCGCAATTGGCGAACGTCGTAAGGACATCCAATGAGGGCACATCCAGCGTATCTATAGCCATGCCGAAGCTTCGGGCTCAAGCTCTGTTTGGCGAACGCCGAAAGGACGCCGGCCATTGCCAAGCCAGACGTGCTATAGCGCTGTCAACTGCCGCCGCTTCATCAGCTTTGCACCAGCGTCGAACCTCGCGGCCAGCATCTCCGCAAGGCTTATATTGTTTCCAGCGTCTGTACCATGATCCGGTGACATTTCTCCATTACCGTTACAGTGATCTTTGAACATTAGTGTTAAAGAGTAGTTTGCTTTTTACAGCTCGTACTCAGGTCTCATATAAATATAATTTTTGTGTTTGCTGTGCATCTGTACAAACGGCCCGGTCGTTAGTATTTGTTTACAATAGCTTTATTTCAAAATGCATTGTAAACACCTCATAACTCTGTGACACTAGGAAAAGTCGGAGCTCCTAATTCTGAAAAAGAAGGCAACAGTGTGGCCTCTTCAGGAGATACCAAACCCAACGTTGCCTATGAACGGAGTTACCATAGCCAATGTAAACGTACTCTGTACGCTGGGCCTCATTTTTCATAAATACGGTGCTTTTTCTAAAAGACAGTTACTCCAGTAGCGCAAATCGTGGGAAGTGGAACCAACAAAAAGGACGGCCTGAAAGAGCGGGGCACACTCTAACTAAAACAAGCCTTTATAATCACCAGGGTCACGTATGGCATCCCTTAACTGGGTCTCAAGAACTGTGAGAGTGACAACATTAACAATCTCATAGGAAATACCTACAAGCTGGCACTGAGGCTCCTCTCGGCGACATCGACGGAGAAGACACTCAGGCTGTGAATCCACTATACTTGGGACGAAATAGCAGACACCCACAAGACGAGTGCTTACAAGCACGGGCTTACCAGTGCGGGCAGAGACACGGTAAGACTACTGGGCAATGCACTTGAAGATGACTGACCGTGAATGACTGAAGACCCGTAAAAGAAAGGATCACGGCAGCAAGCGTCCCCTCAAGTGTGAACCCGGAACGCAAGTAAAAGAAGCAAGAGTACAAGCCCTAACCAAGGCCTACGAAGGACTGAGAAGAGGAGGAAAAGCCAGATGCACCAACGTTGCAAAATAAGAGAACGTGTGACACACACTGTGCAGGGATGACTGGCCAGGGAGAAAACGTAGCACCGGCTTCGGTGAAGACTCAAGACATCTACTTCTCGGAAGAAACAGTGATAGCCCTAGCCGCAGTGGAGGGCACCGGAACAGAAGAGCACACCACTGTCATCACGGACTCGGAAACAGCGTGCGGAAACTTCCCAGCATGCTGCCTACTCAAAGCAAGCCTTGAAATTCTTGAAGAAACAAGAAAATCTTCCAAGAAATATTCATTGTTTTAGCGCCGGAAAATGTCCTTGACGAGTAATGTAGCGGCTGTCACCACTGGGATAGCCCGTTTGTTTCAAGAGCTCCGCTGGGCACGCTCGAAGGTGTCGCGAAAAAATACAGACAACCTGAACCACTACAGGCGGGAAAAGAGGGTCTACCTATCCCCGCCCCTCAAGCTGACCACCCCAATGGTATGATGCAGCACAATTGCACAACCACAAAATGACCACAGAACACAGCACAGGCTTTCTGTGCTTCTCATCTTTGTTGTGCCCTTGCTCTACATGACCAAATTAAATAAGCACCATAGCCCAGCAACATGGCCTTCTGCAAGAGGACCAGAGAGGAGGCGTTGATGTACTGGAAACTACAGACCCGCACATACCTGCACGGTATCCGGCTGCACGCCATCTATCCCTCGAGCTACAGCTACAACTGCAGCTTCTGGTTTGAATTAAATGGCCTCTGCCACTTGATATGGGAGTGTGGACGAAACCCACTGATACCACCCATCACCGCACCATGCGTCGAGACTGAGAGCCCCAGCTGATAAGCTGGATTTCTCAATACCAGCACTGTCTTTGCCCAAGGCCAAGATATCGGCCAGTGGTATGCCATATTGAACTATGGACGCCGCCCACCTTGCAATATTGTACTAACTTTTATAAATGTTGCTTTAGCCATTCTTAGGTTACTTCAAGAACGTTTCTATTCATGTTGCCTTGCTTCTAACCGTTTTACTGCATACCTGGATCAATAGGTAGTCCGTGGACGAATGAGAAAGGTCAATCGGACTGCTGTGCTGAAGTAACCTGATTCGCAATCAATTATCGGTTTCATTTGGCTCACTGAGTACGCGGTAATGTGCACATAAGTGGGGCTCTTTTCACGCCGATATGGGTCACTGTAAGGTCCGGGACTAGATAACGCTGTTCGAAGAAACTCGTTGACGTAGACGTGGAGCACTGAGTATGCACTTGGTCTGTGCATGTCTCGAATGAACCTCTTCGATGCGAACTTACGTACTTTAGCATGTGTGTGCGGCTACTGGTGTGTGCGGAAGAACCACACACACGAGTAGGTGTGTGCGGCTCTTCAATGGGCAGCTAGGTATGTGCAACGAGGAATGCACCACTTTGCAAATGCGAACGATATCCCTGAAAATTCCCGGATGCTTAAGCAGTCAAACCCACGTCTCACGGATTCTTCATGGACAGCAACCCGACGCATAAGCAGACTGCGCTTTGAATGCACTGGGTATGCGGCGCTGTTCAATTATCTTCTCGCCAATTTCAGTCACTGAGTCTGTGCCGCTGAGTGTGCTGTATTCGAGAGAGCTGTTTTCTGCTTTGGCAGGCTCCGGTTAGCCAGGTTTTTTTGTTTTGGACGCCACGTCCGGACTTCTCAGCAGTGCCAGAAAGAAGCGCTAGAAAGGATCCGGTTGCCGCATGACGCGTTTCTCAGCGTTTTGATACACCAGCGCACCATGTATTTCGGAGGATATCCGAAGGTTTCCCGGTGGCGGCGCTAGATGGCGCAGTGCGTTCTAAGGGACGGCGAGGGAGGAGTGCCGCTGCAGTATACGCGCCAGATACATAGCTAGTTTCGACAGTGGTAATACGTTGTGCCGCTATAATGATCCAGTGCTAGCGCATTATCATGTACGGTCATAGTGATACTGTTTCTGCGGCAATTTGTGTTCCTTCCTTAAATTTTGCAATATTTAATTATCAGCAAAATGGCGTAAATGAAGGGCGCCAGAAAATAAACGGTTGCACATTATGTGTTCGCTTACAATAAGCAATAGAAAGACTACTCTGTCGTTCAGAATGGCCTCCTTTATTATCCGCTTAACCAATGTGTGTACGTGCTCGTGATGGCGCGGATTAACGCAGCGGTAATAACCGTACGGGTGTTACCAATCTTACCGGTGGTACGGTCCACCATGAGGAGGTACCGGTGGTACCTAGGGGTAATGCTGGGCGGCACGGTGTTAAATGGAGCGTTCTCGAAAACATCGCTCGTGGTACGTAATGTTTTCAGACGCTGTCGTTGACGCGCGTTGCACCTCTAGTCGAAGATGCTGACGCTGTCGTTTGAGATTCCCAGCCTTTGCGACGATACGGGGTCACAGGCGCTGGACGGGGCTTCGAACTGGTCCTTGGTGAAGTGGCTCCCGAACTACCCGCCGGCTCCCACGTACTGTTAAACCCTTTAATCTTTCAAAAGCAGCGCCATTCTTAGATCTTTCTAAAGCCCCTTAAGCTTCGTAAAGTAGTGCCACGCTTTGAAGAACGCCACCGCCTCCTCACGCGCTCTGGCAGAGGCCACCGCCGCATCGCTATTGGCCTAATAGGATCACGTGGGCCCTCGCGCCTTGCTTTAGCGCCATTTTCGCTCGCGAAGCGTCTACAGACTGGCGAGGAGCGCATGTTGGCGCTCTTGCTACGCTCGAGCAGCGTAGGTGGCTCCACGGTCGTGGAGGTAGCGTGAAAGAGAGGAGAAACGAGAAGGAGGGAAGGCGGAGGAGGAGAGTGTCGCTATCTTGCGAAGTTTGAGGGGTTTTTAGATCTTTCCACCACCCCGCTCTCCCGTGCGTTCCTCCCTCGCCACCTCCTGTCACCTCAGCCTCCTCTGCTCCCCCATTGGCCAGTCCCTGTCACGTGAGAGTACGCGGGGTGCTTTTGTGTATTTTTTTCTTTCCAGCGTGCTCCGACCTTCCTTTCCGACCCAGTGCGACGAAGATGCTGACTCGTAATGGTGCAGAATAGCGCAGCAGTAATAACTGCACGGTGTTGCCAATTTTAGCTGTGGTACTGTGCCACCTTGAAGAGGTCCCGGTGGTACCTAGAAGTAATGCACAGCAGCACAGTCCCATCGAGTTGTCTATGACAATTTTCTTGCCCGGAGGACCCTCAACTTTGTGTTGGAAATAAAGTGAAGTGAAAGTAAGCGCAAATGGATTGATCGGGTGCATTAGCGGACCAAACCAAATGTGTGAGGGACGAGAACGTCATTGTAATGCCGTTCTGCTGCGCCTTAGGTTGCCGCAACCGACAAGGCGAGTGCAACATGCTTTTCTGTTAACCATCCGGCGAGCGCAAGAAAAGCGTGGATGCATAGCCTCGGACGGGCTGATTTCAAGGAGGTTGCAAAAAACGGACAGCGTTGTGAAGTGCCTACGGTTTTTCATTACATCTTCTTTTCACCGTAGTTGACGTCTGCTTTTTTAAATATGTGCTTGCGTATGTGCACATACTGTGCGCAGTTTTCAGCGCGGCTATGTTGACTTTTCGAATGTGCTCGCTTTGTTTCGAAAGATTTTTGTTTTGTCACGAAGGTGATTGCATCTGCAGCTGGTGTGCGACATAAGAGCGACTTTATTCAAGCATTTTTTTCTCAGCTCCTCCAGAAGCTAGCACGTCCTCGACGCTTTTGCAAGGCTCATCAAGGCTTACGAATGCGGTCGTTTAGCTTCAACCAACGCCCGCATCTATTAATTTGGTTAGTGGAAGCCTATGACGTAGGTCGTAGTAAATGGCTCCGGATAACTTTATTTAGTCACCTTGGGATGTCTAACGTGCAATTTGATGGTACAGTACATGGGCCGGCAAATTCCTCGTTGGCGTCCCGTAATTCTTTGCAAGAGCTCGGTAGCGCTGCGTCCGAAGTTGGTGGCTGGGCGTCATTGCGTTTCTTTAATTGATTGTATTTACTAGTAGTAACAATTTGTCATTATTTCGTATTATTGACAACGCCTCCAAGACACCAAAGCGGCGACGGGAACACAGAAGCTAGGACCAGGGCTGGTCCTTGGGTTCTGACACCGCCGAGGCCTGTGCTTGCCAGGGGGGGGGGGGGGGAGAGGGGGTATAATATGGGCTCTCTGCCGTTTCGGACTGCCAATTTTATACGTGAACGTTCGCTGCGCCACCCGCTTTATTATAAGCTGAGGTGCTCTCCTAAGGCCTCCGTTAGCGGTTACATGTGCTTTTCTGGAGCAGTACCTGCAAAAAATCTCATCTATCGCCACAACGAGAAAGCACCTAGCAGCGAGAAAGGTCGCCGGCAACTTCTGAAACATACCGCGTCTGTGCGAGGAGAATTGCGGAACGCCAACGAGAAATCTGCCCACGGGCCTCTTGCATTTCGCCTCGATCCCGGCTGCTGCCTTGCGCGCCCTTGGTACTGGAGGGATGAGCAGCGCTACTCCCACGTTCTGTGTCCAGGATTATCATATCAGAGAAAACTCGCAAAGGACCACAGGCCACTTTATAAGGATTAACAATTTTACTGCTTAAAGATAACTTTTTTATGCATTCAATTAAATAAATGGGTATCGCATGCATCATATGTACTGTACGTTGCCTTTAATCTCTTGCGACAAATAATTTCGTGGCTTTTCATCATGAAGTGCAGACGGAGTTTCCGTGGAACCTGCGCGTAGAGCAGTTATATAAGTTTGCATACCTGCACCGCGACAAGGATGAATGCATCTGTTGGAATTCACTTTAATAATTATTCCTGTTTCTTTCGGGTTTCATTCCTTGTGAGAGCCTGACAGCTCAGTGGACTGTGTGAATTTGTGCTGTACACTTTCCTCGTATGGGACACTGTGATAAGCACCTTTATGAAAACCATTCGAGGACTGTTCGGTCATACAACCCTATCGTTCAATTGGTCGCTATACCCGCCGCAGGGGCTTAGCGCCTTTGGTGTAGCGCTGCGACGCACGAGGTCGCAGGATCAAATCGCGGCCGTGGTGGCCGCATTTCGATGGAGGCAAAATGCAAAAACGCCCGCGTCGCGTGCATTGGGATGCGGCACGTCAACGGTTCTCAGGTTGCCAAAGTTAATCCGGCGTCTCCACTACGGCGAGCCTCAAAGTCAGATCGTGGTTTTGGCACGTAGAAGCCGAGAATCGTTTTCTGTGTATATGGTGTTCTAGTTGTAGAGACACCGCTTCCCTACGAAAACTTACAACGCAAAAGAATGCAGACGCACGCAGCATACAGATTTAAAATTAGCTCTTCAACAAAAGTGTTGCTGGTTCTAAAGGGGCGCGGGGATGGGTGATAATTGCTTGCGGAACCACTACTCAGTTTTCCCATCAAGTTCATTATTGTTATCAAATTCTAACATCCTGCACTGTAATAAATAAATAGGAAACGATTTCATGTGCTGCGAGAACTACCGGTACGTTGTTCGCATTATCAATAACGTTACCTGTGAAAACGTTGCTCTTGACCGCCAGAACCTGTGTGTCAGCTACGCACATCCGTAGAAGGCGCATAGTAGGAGCGGCCTAGTTGCTAGGCATTGCTGGCCCCAAACGGTCGGAATATTTCGTGCGCTGGTGGAACAAAAGTATCGTGCACGTACGTAAACGAACCCCCAAAACCGCGTTCACATACTTTCACGCAGTCAAAACTCTAAACTCTGGTGGTCATGCCTGTGTTTGAGCACACTGCGTGCACATTCAGCGTGCTTCAGCAACACGAACAATCAACGGGCTGACGATTTGCGCCTTAAATAATGGCCCTTTCCTCTATTCTTTTGCGCACTTACAGAACGGTGTTAGTAAGGCCAGTTACCGACCAACGAACCGAAATCTCGCTTCAAAAACTGCCCCGCAGGGCTCGAACGCGACTGCCACTGTCGAGGCCGCGCTGGCCGTACCGAACGGGGAAGTGAAACGAAGGAGGAGGGAAACGGTCGGCGCAGCTTTTTGAACATTGGGGGGTTTTAGGACCGCGGTAAGGGAAGCGCCACCCATAGGGCACACAGTGAGACACAGTGCCACGCGTAGAGTGGGACATCCACCGCCGGGTGATTTGAGCGCTGTTGACGTAATTGCACGCAAGAGCACACTACGAAGCTTCGCTTGAACCAGCGAGGTTGAGCGATTGCCGTAGAGATGAGGGCTTAAAAGACTCCGCCACAGAATTCGAGGTGGCACGAGAAAAGCCAGTGGCACGTACATAATTGATTATGGTGACGTTACTATAGTTAGGCGACCGGAATTATGGGTAGCAAACAGCACCTTTCAGTTCGCACGGAAAGAAAACTTGGAATCCATATCGGGAGTTTTCTTGTAATGAACCATATTCAATTTAGGCGGGAGGGAAAAACAGGCAACTGTTTGCTACTGACAGTATGGTCAAACCTACTGCAGGAAACTTTTTGTCAGACTGCTCGGGCCATCAAAGCAGCTCAAAGCTGCATTGTAGTTAAAATGCAGCAAACCTACTGCAGTCTGCATTCAGTAGTAAAATTTAGATTTGGCATTGGTAGATATGCCACGCAGTAATGGGCTTATCTTGATTCGAACATTCCTTTTGGAGCCTGCCTTGGCTGCCCAGAAGAAGTATAACTGGCAATGTACGAACGATTTCGAAATATTTGCGCAACAGTCTAAAGACCCTAAATGTTCTTTCTTCGGCACCGTCCTCTCTTGCATGAATATAGTGACGAGTGTACGTAGAGAGAACGACGGCTCGATGTGTAGAACGCAAGTTTCTTCATAGAACCAGGAGCACTGCTTCGGACTGTTTCGGCAGCGGGCTCCGTTGAAGGCCTCTCACGAGGTGTTTGTGGAGCACAGCCATTGGTTAGGCGGATCTGGCTCACGCGGATTCGAACAGGTCTGGTATTTAACTAATTTTTCATTGGTCACTGCTTTATTCAGTCGGCGTTCCAATCGAGAATTGACCTATATTATTTAGGATGTCTTAAAAATGAAGGGTGCCTGTGTACGCGTTATATTACTCGTAAATTTAGCCCAGTTTCAGTTCTTGAATTTGGCTCTTTTAGAAAAAGAACTGAAACTGAAATGTAACGCTGTAAGTAAGGTATCGCTATCGCTATTGACGCGCTCTTTCGAGACGGAGGATGGTCAGGGCAACGGCAGAGGTAAACATTGCGCACCTATTATTTACACTCGTACTAAGCCTTTCTGTAAACGAATTCTTCGCTAGCGTACTCTCCGGAAGGCACCCCTATCATTAAAAGGCGCTTATGACTCTTCAAGAACAGGCATTTCGGGGCCCCGTTACTGTATCTAATGCATGCTGAATTCGTTTTTGATAAAACAGGAAGTCTCCTTATGAAAGAATGTAGCATATTGTATACATTTGACGTCGCAAGTATACATTTGGTGCCACAAGTACTCTTGCGGCCAGACACAGATTTTTATTTGTTTCCCAATTTTACGTTGTGTTAAGATAAGAGCGACCGTACCACCTACATCTTATGGCCAGTGACATTCCTCTGTCGAATACAGCGCTAACTTTTGATTCTTTCTGTCTTACCCAGGTTAACATTGATGTCATGCCCGGCTGGGTGTTTCAGGGCCTCGAAACGGCGGATTACGCGAAAGCCCTCTATTTCGTTACTTCTTTAGCGTTCATTATGCCTATGATTCGACGGATAAACGCAATACAGCAGGAGTTTACAAGTGGCACGGCGGTAAGCACAAGTGGTTCCCGAGTTTTATTGGCATGCGTGGTACAGGGCTGTCAATCTATGTTACGCCAAGGCTGGCGTCCCTGCAGCCGGTGACAACCCAAAAATAAAAGTTATGCGCACGTGATTCACGACCATGCACAATTTGCATAGATGTGCAAACCCACTAGCTTTACTATGTTTTGTGACGTCAAGTGGTTTTCCGTGTTTAAAAAGGCTGCTTTCTCCGTACAGACCTCTCTCTTCGTGTCACTTTTATTGGCGTTTAACAGGAACGTCTTGACAAACTTTGTAGGCGATCCTGACATCAATGTTTAGTCAAAAGTAATATGTTAACTTTATATAACGAGCTTTCATTTTCCAATTGGCCCACCGTTCGCACCAGCAAAGCAAAGTCATCAATCTTTGAGTGGACTCGTGCTGGCTCGGATCTCTTTCAGAAGTGAAAGGCAGATGCAATGCGTTTTGGTTGATGGAGCTTGCACTGAGTCTTTGATTTTGCACCGACCATAGTTGTTTTACTGTCATAAAGAAAAAAAAACATTCAACGGTTTAGTTGCAAATAGCTGAAATCTGCACCAGATATCATGCTCTATGCGTAATTAATTTGGTTGCATATTCACAGGTAGCAGAGGCGTTGAATTAGTAATTATGTTTCGAATACAAATATTCGAGAAAAAACGACCTTTCAATAATGAAGCGAAGCCGAAAATTTCCAAGTTCGAAAGAATGTGATGTAATCAACGCCGCTAAGTGTTCGTGAAGAAATTTTTACGTACCATTTTATCCTCCCATAGCGTGCACTTATGTAAATCTTGTGCTTGCATGTGTTGTCCTGCGGCTATGGCGCATTTTAACGCTTTTACTGAGAGCAGTATTAACGACTGCAGTATTTGGAACTGATTAAGACATCCAATATGATGCAAAGCGATGCGCAACGCTTTTTGATCCAACCATTTATTGCGTAGGTCATTGCATAACACTTTGTCATAAATAGAAACATCACAAACTCATATATAAATACAAGTTTTCGAATTTCATGATTGGAAACTGAATTTTCGTTGTATTTAAAATGAATAGAATAAACTTTTCGAAGATCATATTTCAGAAAACAGATGTCGACATTGAATTTCTTCCTTCAAAAAGAAATTCCGCAGAACCTTTCTAACTGAATAGAATCTTTTCAATATTTGCGCACAATAAATCAGCGCAAGAGGGACACCAGGATATTTGGTTGCTCTTTATTTGCCTGCTTTGGTGTTCGATGAAGACAGACATTCGGGAGGCTCAAGTAGGAAAGCATGAATAACACCGTGCATTTGTGCGCTGACTTATGGAGGAGGGAGATTTATTTGCTTAGGAAAGGGCAAATTTGGCGTCACGTTACAATTTTTTTCCAAAGAATGTGCTGTTTCGTTGTTTCCAGTTCAGAAAATGAAAATTATAACAGCGTTCACGATTAAGATAGCGTGGGGTCTACCGGCTGAAACAGCCGACAAGAATAGCAACCAAAAATAACTAATAAAGGAAGAAGAAAATGTTCTTTCAGGTGGCGTCAAGCTTCAAAAAACTTTACAAAGCAACAATTGTCATAGAGGAAATCTGTACAAATTATTTGACTCTCATTTTGAAGCTCCAAATAAGTTTATTTAGTGATGATGCTACCAATGTAAAGAACCTTATACTAGCTGAAGCTCCCAGAAATACACTTGTGCCAGCATTCGACAGCTTGTGGAGGCCCGCAGAATTAGCAATCGTATCAGTAAAAAGAGAATAAAGATGCGCAGTTTGCGGGTGCGCATGACCACGACGTGGCTGAGAGTGAGGTTTTGGGGTTAGGCTTTTTGTCCTGGTATGCCGTTCTTTGAGAAGTGACTCAGGAACGAGACATGAGCTCATTCGGTCGTGCCCGAGCAAGCGACCTTCCAACCGCCTCCCGCGCAAGCCAGGCGGACGTGGAGCTTCCAAAACCGCGTGCAGCCGCCTTGATGAAATACTACAGAAGTGCGGTTAGATCTGGCGGATGCACAGTTGCATATTCACCGCATTACTTCGGAGGTCACGTGGTACTACCACCGCTTCTCAACCCTGTCATCAGACGTGGTGTAAGAGGTGGCCCATCTTAATGCCGAGCCGCTACCAACGAATACCGACCAACCTACCAACGACTCAAGTAGAAGAGTTTGGAACGCACAATGCCTAGCAAGCGTCTACGGCTCCAGCAGCTCCTCACCCATGAACAGCTCGGTGACCGGCGCCTTCACATCTGCTCAGCAGTGTGCGGTGGCTTTTGTGTGACAAGGACATCAGCACACGCGGCACCTTGCTCAAGGAGGTATTCCTGCTGTAGCGCATGCCTTAGTACGTCCGCCTTGTAGTAGCTGCTGCGAAAGAGTTGTCGCTCAATTGTCTTTCTGTGAAGGTTGACAGTGTCTATGAGGTTGTCTTCCTATCTGTAACGGTTGCTTTGAAGACCCTAGACATGTCTGCTGTTTCGAGCTTAAAGGAACGCATATAACAACTTGCTGCTAGAAGGGCGCCGTGCAAAGGCCGTAACCTTGCCAGAACCCTCCATGCCCAAGGCGTCGTTATCCGCGGAACGACTCCTTGCGTCATTCGAGTACTTTTACAATGTGGTTGTACAACACGATGTTCCAGCGTAACGAAAAAAATAAGACAACTTCGCCTTGTAGCTAGTGGGGAAACGGCCAGAGGTATCACTGACGGTGCATATGACTTCATGGCTTCACCTGATCGCATGTTTATGTTTATGAGCCGAAACTCCGTGACGAAGTTTGTCTTAGATGCGGGAGCCAGAATAAGTGGGGCACCTCCTAACAACGCGGATCGGCGCTCTAGGTCCACAGGGCGAACGCTACGTACCGGCAACTCTTCGGCGATAGCCACGTACGGCCGCAGTTCATTGACTGTTGGCCTGGGCCTGCATCGCACGTTTCAGTGCATGTTAATAACACCCGACGTCGTCGAGGCCATCATTGAGTCTGACTTCCTCTAACAACACGACTTGGTTGTTAGCATTCGCCGTCATCACCCTAATCACAGCGGGACCCATCGCTCCGCCGAAGGCCTGCTCTGCGATTTCGCGCTCACTGGCATACGCTCACTGATCCCGAGTTCCTCATTTGAGCAACTCCTCGCTGTGTTCCGTGATCTCACGAAGCCCTGCAACCTTACCCAGCCACCTAAGCATGGTGACTTATCACATCGTTACACGTGGCGCCGCAGTCGCTATCCGTCCGCGTCACCAAATAGGCGACGCGGACGATTGTAAATGGCCAAGCGATAATTTCACCACACGCTTGTCATCCAGCTGTTCGGCTTCACTACTGCATCTTGTACCGAAGGACTGAGGAGACCGGCGTGCTTGCGGGGACCTTCGCGCCTTGAACTCCCACACCGTCCACGACAGGTACTCACTACCTCAAATCCATGATTTTGCATCTAAGCTAGCTGGCTGCAATATCTTCAGAAAAGTGAACCTTGTTAAAGTGTGTCATCACATACACATAGAGCCCGCAGACATTATTACGATGGCCATCACAGCACCATCTTCTCTGTTTGAATAAGTGCGAATATCTTTGAGACTCCGCAACGCTGCTCGAACTTTCTAGCGGTTTATTAAAGAGGTGACGCATGGTCTCCCAACTGCACTCGCCTAGATCGATCATATTATTGTCGTGAGCGCTACTCGGGCCGAACACGAGTGCTACCTGCATGAATTAGTCATTTTCCTGCAGCATTATGTCGTCTGCCTGAATGACCAGAAATGTGCGCTCGGGGCTCGGAGCCGCAGATCTTAGGTCATCGCACCTTTCCTTGGAGAATCCGTATGATGCTATCTCGGGTTCAAAGAGTGCAAAATTTTCGGCAGCCGGCAACACTACGCATGTTGCGGAGTGCTTGGGGCTCGTCTATTTATAGAGGTGTTTTCATACCTCATTGTGTGACGCTCGTGCAGTGACAAAGTTCTTTTCGCGAAAAAAAAGCATCCCGTTGAGACGATTTTGTGGACTTCAGAAGCCACAGCCGCCTTCGCGGCCGCAAAGGAAGCCGCCACAGATGCTGTCCTGCTCACGCATCCCAGATCTCAGGGTCCGACTCGAATCGTAGTAGATACTTCAAGCGTGCCCATGGGAGCTGTGCTTCAGCAACTCATCGAATTAGAGTGGCCTCAGGTGTGAGTTTTCTCGCGAAATCTTTAACCTGCCGAGATAAGCTACAGAATCTTCGGCCGCGAGACTCTCGCCATCTGCGCCACCACCCAACACTTCCGACACTCTTTAGAAGGTCAAAAGTTTTATGTTCTGAGGGATCACAAGATCGTCTACGTGCTTCGAACTCATTCCTCGAAGTACGTCGCTTGGGAGCTTCGTCAATTAGCCACGTATCCATTACAACCAACGCATGGTACATTAAGGGGCCTGGAAATGATGCTCCTGGAGGAATCTCCCGAATAGCTGCCATAAGCTCTTGCCATATTCTTGGAGAGCTTCGTGAAGGCGCACCTCTCCAACAATGCCGGAATCCCGCAGACGATATGACAACTAATGCATGGCCATGACTGTTTGACGGTGATGCAGCGAAGATGATGGCATGTGAACATAATGAGGACAGTGGAATGACGACGGGTGTGTGATGACAATGTGCTGATGGTGATTCTATCATGAAACCTGTATGACTAGGATGGTGTGAGGACGACGGCACGACGAGAGTCGGATGACGAAGCTGGAGTGACCGTGATGGCGGCGTGGCCATGAAGGCATTAGGACGACAGTATGACAATGGAGGCACGATAACGGCTGCGTGACCACGAGGGCATGACAAGGGAGGCATAATTGCCAGTGAAGGTCGAAATAAAATGAAGATAGGCGTGAATGGAACGGGGAAGGCGCTATTATGACCACTGCATGACGACAATGAAATTACGCTACTGAAGTGATGACAATGATAAAGCGACCACGTGACCACGACGGCATGATGAAGATTGCGTGATGACGATGGCGTGATTGCAACGGCATGACAAGAGACGGAAGGCAAAGTTGGAACGACGACGATGGCATTATCACGGCCATAGGCCCAAGCAAATGTACAACTTGGACCATTGGGTCGGAGTAAAAGGCGTGACGACGGCACCATGAAGAGTGTCAGTTCACGAAGTTGGAATGGCGACGATTGAGCGGCCATGACCGCATCGCTATGGCGCTGTGATAACGAATGCATGGGGTGTGTATGACGAGGATAGTAGGAGGACGGTGGTATGACGTGTGTCGGATGACAAAGCTAGAATGACGGCGATTCAACGACCACGAAGTCATCATTACTACGAGCCCATACCGAATGACTCCGCTATTAGGTAACTTGTACTGGTGTGTCGGGAGAGAAGGAGTGACAAGGACGGGGCCATGAGAGCAACTTATCACGAAGCTACTAACCACAACGGAAAGGCCACAACGCATCTTGACCAGCAGCACATACCTAGTGGTTCAAGCAGATAGACAACTTTGTCAGCTGGGTTCGCGTAAGAGGTTTGATAGATAGGGTCAAAACGCCTGAAGTAGGCAAATAATGCTATTCGCTTTAAATGCAGCGTCGCAGTGCAGCTTAGCTGCCTGCTCGCTCCCCCTCCCCTCCCCCCGCCACCCATAGAAGCCTACAGTGGCTGAAAATACATGAAATAAAGCAGTGTAATGCATGCTTAGAAATGCATAGTTAATAACCAGAACAAGAAGCAGTATTCTGTACGAAAATGTTGCAAAAGTAGCATCGTGCTCATATACGTATATACTTATTTCCTATTAGTTTATTATTAAATACCGCTATTCTCGAAAAGAAATATTACAAGTGCAAGCAGGTATTCACGTATGCTGGCGTTTATTAGAAAGATAGGACATGCACAGACAAAACAATCCCTAAAATAAAACATGTCTGCGCCATATTATGCTATATGGAAGGTCAAAATCATTTCCGGCGAGTAGATATTAGCAAAGGCTTGAAGATGAGGATTTTGTTCTCTTGTCACTAAGGGAAAAAAACTACTGTAGTACTGGGTGTGGAAATGATGTTTTGTAAATGTGTGCGAATATTTGTTTATTCGGTGAGTAATGTTTGTTAGGACTTACTCGTGTTTAATTCTTGGTCAAGAGCAGGTGAATGAATTCGGAAATCATATCTTTTTCATACCAAAGGCATGGTTTGCTCAGCATCGGTACAATAGGTAAATCGTTTGGTGTTTTTGACAAAGACGATGTTCTCTAATAAAGCCAAATAAAAAACTTGGCATATCCCGGCTGGTCCATGAATCCTTGCGCTCTTTCGAAGGCCTTAGCTTACGCTACTCACATGCCTGCATGTTCTTCTAGTCAAAGCGTGGTACATTTCAATGACAAGTCCTACACGATGGCCAACGCCTGTGGCTTATTCCTTGACTCCTTATGCCAAAAGTTCTGGCAGCTCTGCCTGCCAGTTATGTTGTTATACCTGGAACTTTCGGCAGAAATCAGGCCAGTAGTGTTTGTTTTGTTTTACTGTTATACGTAGCCGTTTCGCCAACACATCTGAAAGAGACACGTGACAGAGGGCGCCACACAGCAGAAACTGCCAGAACAGCCGACCATTTCGGCAAGCAGTTCCGTCAGATACCGGCCATTTCGCCTGTCGTGCTGGAAACTACAGTCCTATGCCTAAAGAAATTCACATGTATTAAACACCCGTCTAAAGGCTACCACAGGACTTCATTATAGTGTTCTACAACCTACCAAATGGGCCACATTTGGAGGATGCTCAATCGCTATCCTTATGTTATTTGCTAGGGAGAAAAACATGGGGATAGCCAGAACTGTGGAAAGAGTAGAAATGTTTCGCTGACTTTTTCGTTTCGGTTTTGTCCGTACTAGATTAAAACCAGCTTAAAGTATTTCAATTGGCCCAGCAACTACGTTATTGTAGCACACCTTTCTTTCAGGCAATATACACCAGCAAGTAGCCACTGTTACTAAATGAAATATCTTCGCATTCTCAGGGCGAAAGAGTTCAAATTATAAGAATAAATTTCTAGGTCTGGTAATTCCGTGTGGCTTGTCCTCGCGCGGTGTTTATAAAGGTTGTTAAAAACCCTCGGATACCTATAAGGCCTGTTATCATAAAATGATGGGAATGTAAGGATGGTCACCCAGATTCGTCGGCTAACGGCATCGAATTCACATCCCTCACTCCACAAAATAAGGCAGTATTTCTTTGCCAGGGGCCGAGGGTTGAAATTGTTCCGGCCAATTAGTTACAGCTAGAATCGTGCGCCAGGTGAAAATTTTTGTGCTTGCATCTATATCCAAAGGAAAACACTTCTTGATTGTGGTTCCTGAGTAAAACGTTTGCATGCGTTTTTTACGTTGTACGCTTCGGCGAAGGCTGAGCATTGAACAATTCAGCTCGCAGTTTGATTTATATTGCTTAAGCATCGCTATCATATCATTATTACAGTCTTCACTCATCTACTCATGAGACATTCACTGAATTTCAACTTTCCTGAAGCACCGAAGCGCTTATAAGTCTTTTTTTGGGGCGACCAGTATCAATATTATTTGTTGCTGCTGCATCTTTTCTTTAGTCTTGGTTTTTATTCATGCGCCCTTTAAAAGTATTAAAATTTTTAGATAGTGCATAGATTGGACGGAACGAAATGTACAGGAAAGAGCCCCAAATAGAGAATTCTAACCACATGAAGCGCTTCATTGGGATCCTTATTGGTCGCAGTTTTCTTTTCCAGGAACACCAGTGTGTAATGGGGTTAACTGGCGCCGAATTCTTCTGGGGCCACTTCCTCACGGCTTTCATTATTGGCCTTATCGAGAGTTTCTTTTCCATCTCAATTATGTTTCTGGTACCATACGGAGGACAGACGTACGCCGAAGGAATGAACCTGGGTCTGGTGATCATATCGTTCATCATGTTTCAGATTCAATACAGCATGCTTATTATACTCATCACTTGGGTGTTCCCGAAAGGTGAGCGCAATTTCAGTGCCGTCGTGAGCTGCGACTATCAAAGCGTGCCGGTATTTATGATCGCCGAATATGGCAGTGATTAAAATTTGTGAGGCACTGCCGCTAATTTCCTTTGCAAAGATTCTGTAGTTGTTCACGCTAGTTTCGCGCTAGATGAATTGTGATTTTCATTGTTTCCCAATTCATTGGAATGACAAAAAGCACTAAAGATTCCGGCGTAATTTTTCTATCAGATTATGCTTATAGTGCGGCAGCATACGGCGTAGGAAAGGAAATTCACGTTCAGGCTATAAAGGCCCAACCACACGCGGTGAATCGGGCGCGCCTGGCTACGCGTCACGCGTCTGCCTGGCCGTGCGCGCCTGTCCTAAGCGTCTCGAGAGGGCAGAAGCGCAGGAATCGCGCGCGTCAAGGAGGTCTTGATCATGGGCGTCATTTTGAGCGTACGCGACAGAAGTGGATGCTTGTGCACCAACGTCACGTGGGCGGCATGTACACTTCAGGCGGTTCGGGAAGGTTGTTGAAGTTTCAGAATCGTACGGAGACGTCGGGAGTAGCTGCTGGTTTCGTGTCGCTAGAGCACAAAGGCTATGGAGGCGATCAACAACGAAGCGCTGATCGCCTGCGTTGAGGCTCGACCTGCGCTTTGGTGGCAGGCGAAACACAAGTGCCACAAGACTTATGCCCAACGCAACAGGTGAGTGCTCGGAATTTTGTACGGGCGTCATACAAGAGGAGTTTCAATCGCGATCCAGCCCGATAAGGACCGGAATTTGTGATCACAATTGCCTGTACTGCGCAATCTGCGTAGAACTGATCGTGATCAAGAAATTTGATCGCGCTCGATCGCGGTTGAAAGCCTGCGTGGAACCGGTATATGCTTCCTCTCTCATCAGCCGACTCGCAGATGTCGAAAACTCGTTTCATCTGTGCAGATGATGTTATCACAGCGCTGCTGAAGTGATGGAAGTCCTTGCGGAATAAATTTCGGCGCCCTGGAAGACGCTTCAGAAATAAAAGAGCCGCGCCGTGCCAGACGACGTTCAGGACGACGTCATCTGGCTGTTCTTCAACCAGATGATGTTGCTGCGCTACACAATGGAGAACAGACCTTAAGTGATTTTGAAGTTTCCATCTTATCCTACGTGTTGAAAATGAAACAAGGGATTCTTGTGCTTTCCCTTTACCAACGTCGACCGGCGATGCCATATGTTTGTATTATAGGTGGCAGTGCGCCGAATTTATGGGGATCGACTCAAAACTGTGCTTACACAAGTAAATCGACGCGCAGTATGCATTATATTCAGCTTGGTCTAATTCGCGATAAAAGATTTGTGTGGCATCGCTGCTCTGACTATTGCATATTTCGTTAAATGTGATGCGGTAAGGGGACACATAGGCAGTACAAGGATTGCTTTGTGTATTTATTTATTTAGGGACCCACAGAGCTAGTTTGGCATTGCATTGGAGAGCAAAGAAAGCAGAAATACAGGTACAAAGTTACAAGTAAAACAGCACATAAAAACTAGACAAAAAGCATAAGGAAGAAGTACAGAGAATATCACATACAATCTAGCAAGATGAATAAAACGGACTTGCGTGATGCACACACTAAAACAAAACACAAAAGAGGAAAGTAGTTTCCTTTGATTCTGTGCACTAATCTTAGAAGGCAGCATGCAAATCAATACGTAGTATTTAACCGAGTATTGGATGTTGCTATATTCACGTGTGCCTTGGGCACTGCAATGAACAGCTTTAATTTTGCATTTTGTTGCTTCCCAGCAGCCTGCAAATCTGTGCTTTGTCACAGACCCTCAAATTTTACCTAGCTTGCTCAAGGATTCATTCAATGCCATCATGCTGTAGTAGTACCATAGTACTGATGACATTGTCAGCTGTATATTTGATAATGCTTGTTTTTGTGTCTTCTCAGCAGTCTCCTTAGCTAATTATCAGCCTGTGGTTATTCTGCAGATTCTAAGTGCTGTGGTTACTGGTTTAAGCGAAGCTTTCACGATGTTTGTGGAGAACGCTGTTCCTGCTAAGCAAAATTTCGAAGGAAAGACTAGATGATGCAGTTAAGCACATTTTCACTGTGCAAAAAATAACTATTGAAATTTTACATGCGAGAACCGCGATCTAGTTACATTATTATATTCGCTATTTGCACTATGTCCGGTACTGGTCACTCGTGCAAGACAGCAGCCAGTAGTCAGCTTAGATGACAATGGTTCAACGACTGCATTAATATCGGTATGAGGCATTCAGTAAGCTATTTTGCCAGAGAGTACCAGCAGTGGTGGGAAAGTCCAGATAGGAGGGAAAACAAGGTTAGCTATAAGAAGCATTCTGGAAGGGTTTGCTCGCTAAGATCAGCTTTACTGGGCCAAAAAACTCTTTACAAGGCAAGCTTGAGTATACGTAACTTCCTAAATACAAACAACTAATGCACTGACTACTACGTACACAGCTTCACACTGTGTTTAGACATACATTCAGGTAAGAAAAACAGTTTAAAATGAGATGAAGAATGAAAACAAATGAAAGGAAAATAAAGTTACAAGCCAAGAATGTTTCAAGTAGTAAAACTGGAACAGAAGAGAGCCTTATGTTAACCAATACCTAACAATACTACTACTCTATGTGTAGAAAGTGCAAGCATAGGTCTTTCAACATGAAATTTATTAAGCGGTATTACTGATTAAATGTAGTGGAATGATCGCTGCTAATTATTTCAAAACTGAAACATTCCAAATATCATGCACTGTTTTGAGTAGAAGTTGTCACTGGGTTTTAGGCATGCAGATCTCATAAGAACTGCTTAAATGCATCAGAAGCAATATCAGAAAAAGATACAAAAGCTGCACTTAAGCGCACGCAGAAACTGTTCATTCTGGTTGTGTAGGCAAGCCACATTTGTCCCTACAAAACTGACTCATAGCTTCGGCGTTCTCTAATAAAATCACACATTAAAACAAATTTGGACGGATTTGAGCCTTCATATATTTTTGCATTCAGACTGGCACATTATTTACACATTGACAATATGTGCAAACCTTATTACGCTCACATGCAGGATGTCCGCCAACCTTCCACCAGTGCCCCCATCGAGTGAGGAGGGAAGTGCGGCAGACATCTTAGCGAAAAATGTGCCAGTTTTCCGATCTGGCGACACTTGAAGTGCCATCAGCGTCAAGTGAAGAGCCACAAGCGCCAGCATCGACTCTGTCTTCGGCGTCGCATGAGTCTGTGGAGTCTCAGGACATTCTGGCAACTCTTGAATCCCCGATGTTTCAAGAAGTTCTAGTTCCTGAGGCTTCTGAGGCATACCATAGCTGGCCGCAGTCACAAGCATCGCTGGCAGTCGCATCGCTGGCACGCAGTCGCAGGCTGGATACGTTGGGAAGCATTGCTTCTGAAGCGAAATCAAGAGGAAGGAAAAGGAAAAAGAAAGAGGAGCGTCAGATAACCTTAGAGGAATTAGGCAAAGTTTCAAGTGCAATCAAAAGATGCAAACCACAGGACGACCTCAAGCTTTTGCCGTGTCTCTGCTAAACACATGAGAGAGGTCAGTGAGGATAAGCTTCTCGATATGAAAATTAAATTGATGCAAGTAGTAAAGTAATTCAAAGGTTAATGTTTTTAATATGTACTTTTTGTATAATGAAGCCAAGAGACAATGAAACAAAAGGGAATCCTTGATGAATTCATTTACCTTATATTGAAATGGAGAAATAAGGAGGGAAATGAAAGTAAACGAAAAGTTAACTTCCCATTGATGGGAGACGAACCCACATCCTTTAAATTATGCTTACATTGCTTTACCAGTAGAGCTGCAGCAATGGCTATCCCTCTGGAAACTTTCTTGAGCCTGTATGTGCATGTACTAGATCTCACCCTGGTAGTGTTAGCCGGTGTTACTCGTGCAAGAACACTCCAAGAGTCTAATCTAGTACACATAAACATTCTAGGAAATTGATGGTGGAATAGCCTCCCGCTAAATTGGTTTTGAGTTTAGCTCCCACCAGTGGCAAGTTATATTTTCTCCACTTTCATTTCCCTTCTCCTTGTGCTGTCGACATTACAAATAAAACGACAGTTATTGTCCTTTGTGCTTTACTACGTTTCCTTGTCTGTTGTTGTCATATCAAAGCCCCTCAGCTCTTCTTTTTTGCTCATTTTACGTTGTGTTGTATCCATAATTTTGTGCGGTATTATTCAAGAATTTCATAAAGTTCATATCTGTGGGCCTGGTTGGTTGGCCATTGCTGCTGTAGATATGTGTGAACATGTTTTAGCAACCCACCTACGATAAAGAAACAAGCACTAACTTGCAACTAAAGGTTTTTTGTTCCAAGAGAGATGTCTATAGCTTTCATCTGTCTTTACTCATTCAGCCTGTCTTGCAGCAATAAACCTTTTTGGATTTACCACCTGTGCATGTAGAGTTTGTGCATGCATCTAGAGATGCCTGTACATGCCTGTAAATAAAAAGAAATGTAATGGACCTTCAACCAGTCCCTCATTGAAAATTTCGCTTATATGCTGCAAGTTGTAAAGGCTGTCGGGGCGTTCTAGTAGTGCTAGCATTTTTCAAATTGTTTTATTAATATTAGAAGAGGTAGCAAAAAGCAAAAAGTCTTGCCACCACATAGTCAAGAGGCGAGGTTCAATGCCAACATAGACAACCTCTACCTCTACCACAACTATAATCCACAAGCCACATTCCTTGCCTTTTTTTGTGTTGCGTGGCTCGGTCCCAGGGTTGGTGTCGCATGTTCTGCACTGGATGTTTGGCCAAAGTGTTTCTACGTAATCAGTGACATTGAAGGCAGTGCGCGAATGAGACATTTATACGTATGACCCTGCTTCTCTGGCAGGAAGCAGGGCTACCTGACGGGAGCCGTGAACAGCATGTGAGCTTTAAAAAAAATTCTTAAGCAGAACAAAATTTAACGGATTTCTGTGGCTGTCATGCTATTCTGCAGTTGTTTAATACTTTGCAGACACGATTGCCACAATATGACTTAATACCACTGCAGAGTCTAGCCGCCTCAATCCCCACACAGTAAGCCAAGGCAACGTCTTTTCTGTCTTGCCCGGATGCCAAGTAGCTTGAATGCAAGTTGAAAAAGACTTAGTACCCATGTCTCAATTGTTTGCTTATTAATTATGATGTCATGACTTTTCTTGACAATGATCTCGATGGCAGTGGGGGCCCTTTTTGGGTGACATACGATCAAAATTCATTTGTGTGGGTTAGCTACTACCTTTGTTTATACTACATGTCCAAGTATTCCTCAGTACATGTTTCACAGGTTGCGCAAGGTCAAAGGCACTGAGGTAGCATTTGTCCGACCCCATTCGATGGCAGGTTTTTTTTTAAGTTAGCCATAACTGCTACACTGGTGATTCACAACGTTGAAACTTTGTTTCTGTGATCATGTGATCATTTTTTCTGGTATTTTATTTCACGCGCATTGTCAGTACCTTCATTGCTATTTCTCGTTTCGTATCAGCATTGTGCGTCCCATTTTTATTTGATTGTGAGTTCAACAATATTTAGTTGGGTATAATGAACTAGATTATGTATTAGTATTTCTTGTGCACACACATTGTCAGTCGTTTCATAATTTTTTTTAGCTTCAGTGTTTTGTGACCCCATCCTGATTTGGCTGCCAAAAGGCGGCGGGAAGTATTATGTAAATAATATAAAATAAGTTATACATTAAATGACAAAGAAACGGTGTTCTTCTGTATTCCTGCAATCGCACATTATTACTCTAGGGGCAACTATCCTTTACAAACCTCAATGCTAAAGCAATTGTTTGTCCAGGCTCCAGGGGTTTCTCCAGGGGTTTCTCGACAAAGCTCAAGAGCTTGTAAAAGAGCTGTGGCCTCTTGCGAAAGAACTTGTAAAAAAATTCGTGGTCATCGTGACGTATCCGTTGCATCTGTAAAATTTGTGCATTATTAGCTGGCAGAAAGACCGTGCCCTGCCCTCATACACGCGCAGGTACCGGGACCTGTACACTTTTCACTGACACACACGCTTAGCCACTAGCCATGATTAACTTTACTCCCTGCTTTCTTTATGCTTGAATACAAACCTTGTGTCGGCAAAACAGGAGAGCCAGTCAACGGTATGTTAAAGAAAAATCGTGCAGCCACTGCCAAGAAACTTCTGAAATTAGTTGCACAGCATTTAAACCTGCCAGGTCACAATTTTATTACATTCCACTTCATATTGTACAGTCACACTTCTCAGAGAGCAAATATAGGAAATTGTATCTCTTCCACAAGCTTCATATATGACAACCAACACGTGTAAAAAAGGTGTTCTTGAATCTATGTGCTATATAATGGCACAAATATAACTAGCAGTCCTTAACTTCTTGTAGGGGTGTGCTAATACCGAAAAGCAGATTTAGAATCAGATATCGAATGAAATGAAGAAAAAATGAGCTGGATATCAAACAAAATATCGAATAGCAAAAAATGTATTACAAAACTTAATCCTTACAAATTTTGTGCAAGAGGGCGCTACACAAGATCTGTATAAACAGTATAGCCTACTGTTAATAATGACGGAAGCTCCAAATTAGCATTACAGATCGTCTGTTAAATAGAATCAAGTGCTTCTTCCCATCTGAGGCTGAAGAATTAGTGACGGTATGTTGTACTGCATACACGGGTTAGACAGATGGCTGTTCAAATGTGAAGTGTCGTCACCACATATCCAATATACGATCTCTGTGCTTCCGGCGGCTAATCAGCCCGATGTTCGCCCATGCTTTCGTGTTTTCCAAACTACAACCTGCTCTTGTCGTTCCCTCTGTTCGCGTACGTCACGCTATTGTTTCGATCGGTGCTGTCAACCTGGACGAACCTTGTACCGACGACGCGATGCCGTTCTGCGAATTCGGCGTTCGCGCGCTGCGAGTACAATCCCCGCATTGCTACTTTAACCCTTTCACTTATGTCTCCTATATGCGCGCACTTAAACACGCTAAGTAATTGCTCTCCCGACGAAGATAAGTCCCCATGTCCAAGCACTGGCTACTAGTTCTACCACTGTAGATCATCGAAAGGAAAGTAGCTACTCACAGCCGTAAAGTGCTTCTTCTTTGCTCAGTTGAAAGACTGGCCGGACCCTCCAACATCGCCGCAGACGTTTTCTGCTCTCCCGCCTCCTTTGAAAGAGCAGCCGCAGCAAAAGCTTCTTTCTCATGTGGTACATTGCGGGAAGAGAACGCTGATGCCGGCGAAGCAAGCGGCTCAGCAAAAGCTCGACAGCAACGTCGTGTGTGGTCGCGCGCAGATGTCAGCTGCAGTCGTGGGCAAGCAGATGCTATCGCGCGTGATGTTAATCGTTGGTGTAGCTTTTCATGTCATAATGATGTGTAGATAAAAATTGCGTGCATTTATCAATTTACAAACAATGTACTAGCTCTAACGTTGATAAATTAAATAAACATGGCAGGCCATAATGCAATTAACCATAAATTTTTCTTAAAGCCAAAGATTAACGTTTCCGCCATCGCTGGTCTGTCAGCCCTGTGCTACGCGCAGCGAAGCGCGCACGTGTGCGCGTATCGTGTTGCTGGCCGCCCATGCCTTCATCACCAGCGTACGTGCACGCAGACGCGTAGGCTTACGTGTACGCATATCCCGTGCTGCGTGTGGTTGCGCCTTAATGCCACTGGCCGTGGCGAACGCTTGGATGGCTGTGCGTCTAATTCCTGACTGCTCAGTACTCCGTCAACGTTATCCTAGAAGGTGGAATGGCTATTGGAAAGGACCATGCAAAACCACAGCACATTCAATGTCTACGCAAATCTTTAACGCGACAGCATTAGGGAGCTCGTGTCGCAGAAAAGCCGGTGTAGTCAGCGTCGGTGGCGTAGGCCGTGAGCGATAAAAGGCGGAAGGCAATTCATAAATAGAAACTTGCAAGATGCGCTGGGTGGGAATCAAGCCAGGGTCTCCAGAGTGTGAGATGGAAACGCTACCCTCAGCCATGAGTTCGATGTTTCAAAGCGGGATAACATCGCCTCTAGCGAATGCGGTGTTGCCTTGGAAACGTGCCGTAGAAAGTTATACTGCGGAGTATATTGGTAATTATGAGCATGTAAATTACAGAAGTCGCAGTTAAACGCGTAGCGAAGTACGTTTCAGCTACAATTCTTCGGTGCTTGGCGCAAACTCAGGGCCATCTTGCGGCAAACACAGAAGACCCCCTCCTCGCTATGTACGGCGCTGCCCCGACAGGTGGCGCGCCACTAGCCCGCTTCTCTCCTTCGTCTCGTTGGAGCGCATTGGGGCCAATACCCTTGCATTTAATAAGTTTTGTCGCTTGTCCCATTCCAACTTCCAGCGTGCGTCACTCGAACCCTCGTGTTTAGGCGACGTGGCTCCTCTTTCCTCTCACAGCGCGATTCCCAGGTGCAGCGTACAATGCGGGACGCCTCTCACGTGATCGCTCTGCCGTAGCCCGTCTGGTGCGAAGGGGTCCCCTGCGATGTGTGCCGCGCTGCTGGCGAGGAGTCATGCGTCTCCCAAGCGAGATCGAGGACGATCCCATCGAGGTGTCAGCCCCATGATCACGTCCGCCTTCATGGCGCGTCGCGGCCCGGCTGTCCGTGCCGATCACGACGTTTCGCTCGCGTATATCGTTTCTCCCTCCGAGACACCAAGTTCTTTGGTTCCTTCTGCTTGCTCAGGCGCACGTTTCGTATTTGTGTGAATCAAGAGCATGCCGAGCGAATGAGTGGGCGGTGCGAGCGAGGTGTGATAACGTTATCGCGTTCCACCCTTGAAGGCGAAGCTTAAGCGTCCTTCAAGTTTTATGCGAAGCATATTACGAGGGCTCAACCCAGCTCCTCAGGCGCGGCGGTGACCATGAAATCACGTGACACCGTGACGTCACGACAGAGGAGAAGTGGCTTTGGCTCAACTCTTGCAAGACGGGCTGGGTGGGAATCGAACCAGGGTCTCCGGAGTGTGGGACGGAGACGCTACCACTGAGCCACGAGTACAACGCTTCAAAGCGGTACAAAAGCGCCTCTAGTGAATGCGGTGTTGCCTTAGAAACGCGCTGTTTCTAAGGCGTGCGTCTCTTGCTCAGGCGCACATTTCGTTGCCGCGCCGAACGCTGCTTTGCTCGACGCTCACCGCGTCCAATGCGGGGCGCGTAGTCGCTGCCCTGTAGCCCATTGTCTTACACCCCTTGGCGGGTCGACGGGAACGCTGTCGCGTTCCACTCTTGAAGGCGAAGAAGTAATGCATGAGTTGTTTCTTCGTCTAGCCGAACCAAATATAGCCAAGCAACAGCAGTTCACCAGGCTAAACAGTGGTTCAACAACTAAAATAAAGGCTAGTATGCTTCGCATCCTGGGCTTAACCTTACCTAAGCCACAGCCATTTTTTTTTTTTACTATTACATCTCCAGTTATATACGCTTACATCTAAGCCTCATTCGCAACTTTGCAGCGCCTCGTCATATAACCGTCACGGCAGTGGCGTTCATCATGAAACTGTGTTTCATGATGAAACACAGTTTCAGGACAGTTTCACCACCGTCGACGTTGACCGAAGCTCTTATTCGACAGTTCAATCTTGCGTACGTTGCGTTCGTAAGATCGCTACGTTCTGCAAAGTGCGCAGGTGCAGAAGGGAACACGGACGGTACGTGATCCTTACGCGGCCGCCGCGTACGCACGCATACGATTCTTGCGTGCGTACGTGGGGAGCCTAGCGTGCTACTCTCGCGATTCTCGTTTGTTTGGGAGGGCTCGAGAACAACGGCGTCTATAGTTCGACCGATGGTTCGATGCAGTGGCGGACGCGGCCGACCTGCTTCGACGCGCACAGCGTCTAAGGACGCTCGCCCGCTTACGTACGTAGGCATTTCCCAGTACTAAAAGCCCTAACATGACAAGCGCTGCTACGTTCCGCAAAGCGCTTGCGTGCTGCGTACGTATCGTGATGGCGTAGTCCTAAAGCTGTCTAATGTCACCGGTGTTGCGGTTCTGAGGAACCCGGTACGTCGAGTGTAGTCAAGGCACACGGTATATACCTGCAAGGTTCATTTCACCCGAAGCTTGTGCGCCCGTTTTTTCTTGCCACAATCGGGGATAGAAATGGCAAAAGTAATCGGGCACACAAATGTGTACACTACAACTGAGTGCCGTAAAAGAGTGCCGGCACAGATAGATTTCGAACACTCACAACAAACTGCATTGGGAGCAAAACATGAACCGGCACTTGACCATAGTAGTGTATAGGTGCTTGTGCAGGGTGAACGTCGATAACGATTTTATTTCTGTTTGTTCGCGTGGAAGAGAAATAAACGTGAATCACTGTAACCCGAAAGGTGGGTCACCCGAGTACACCGCTTGTCTGATCGATGTTCGGTTGACGCCTTCAGTGCGTACTAACAAACCTCAGGTGGTCGAAGTAACTGCGGCGTCCCTCATAATCAGATCTTTGGTTTGGACCTAAAAGCTGCAGAATTTGCATTTCATCGTTCAATACCGCTTCAGTAGAATGAGGTTAAGAATTGACTTCAATAAACCAAGAGAACACACTGGCTTCCGAAAAAGATATTCTACAATGAATCACGCCCATATCATAAATCAGATAATTGAGAAAGTCGTGGAGCGCAATACACACCTTCACAGGGCTCTCACAAATAATGAAAGGGCATCTGATTCAGTAGGGATATAAGCAGTCATGGAGGTATTTCTTAATCAAGGAGGCCAGGAGACATATGTGAATATATTTGGAATTAAATTTCTTCAAGCATTTTGCAGTTAGCTCGCATATGCACAAGAAAAGTAGGACACTACATGCAAGGAATGGGGTCAGGTAACATTGCACAACAACCTCTCCAATTGTATTCACTGCATCCTTATATGTATTAAAGCTGTTAGACTGGGAAGACAGAAATAAGAATCAGTGGTACATAATTAACAACTTTGGGTTCGCAGATGATATTATTCCTGTTCAGCAACACAGGGGTGAATTCAAAGAAGTACTTAGGAGCTTAACCGAGAAAATGTGAGAGTATCGTTGAAAATTAAATTTCGAGTATAACTGGAAATGAAAATTCAGAAGACAAAATGAAGTATTATATAGCCTGGCAAGTCAACAACAGTTCATTATTGTCAATCGTCCTCCGAGTATGTGCAAGTCGATTACTCACTGGGGACACTGATTATGAGAAGGAAATTAAGAGAAGAATAAAAGACTAGTTGGAGTGCACACGGCAGGCATTAACAAATGGTGACTGGGAGTTTACTATTGTCGTAGAATATATTGGCATAAAATTATCGCGTTCTTGTGGAGGTAATATATGGGGCAATAAGACGTTTGAAACGGCGTTAAGGACAGCACAAAGAGCAATGGAACGATAAATTCCAGGCATAACGTTAAGAGACAAGATAGTGGTGTAGATCACGGAGTAAACGACGTTAGGCGATGCTGAAATTGCCATTAAAGGAGAGAAAATGGAACTGGGCAGGCCCCGTAATGCTTAAGGCAGATAACCGTGGACCATTAAAGTTAGGGAACGTCAAGGGAAGTGAAGTCGAGGGTGGCAGTAAAGTATTTGTGGTGATGAAATTATCAAATCTGCGGGCACAAGTTGGAATCGGCTAGCTCAACATTGGGTTATTTGGAAATCAGTACGAGGGTGTCTCGCTCTGCAGTGGACACAAAAACAGGCTGACGATGATGACGATGACCGGTCTCAAGGAGCGCCACCTAAACATACAGGGCATACGGAGAAGTAGAATAACAAGGACCCACACGCATGGTGACCATTAACCGAAAAGTTGTACAGTAGGAGAAAAAAGAAAACACGTGATCCAACTGTGGTTGCTCTACCCTATGACAGCGCCAACCTGTCTTACTCACAGGCAGGTGTGGGAACTTGGTAAAAGTAATTGTTCTGGTCCTTACGTGAAGTGAGTGACAATCATTTGTCTATTGCGAGTGCCTGCCTACCCTCGTGATTGGCGTATCGACACTGCCATCACAACACACGAGGTGATCAAAATTAGATTTTCCAGTTTTCCTTTAGGACTAGGCGCTGAGAGATGCATGAAGTCCAACTTTCCATGTGGCCAGGGGGACAAAAGCTGCGACGATAATTATCGTTGCCAGCCGGCGGAAAAAGTAAGATTGAATAAAGAACTTTGTGGTAGCTGCGGTAAGCGGGCCTGTTTGTATTGAATAGTTAGAGGCAGCCGTCTTTCCACACAACTCCACTTGCCAGAATTCTTGTAGCATGCTTGTGTTGCAAGACAGCCAGTTGGATGTTCTCATTTCTGTTTGCATGATTACGCATGCAAGACAGTGAGAATCGGCGCAAAGCTTCTCCCTGACCTGTCGCGGCTGTTGCGTGCGGCGTTTAGTCTGACAATGGGGTGGATGCATAGGTAACGATGACATCTGTTCTTTTTTCACTCTCGGCTGGCGAAGTGAAGGAACTACTGCTCGATGTGGCTTGGACACTATGAATGTGCTAAGGGCTATAATGGAAGATAAGTTCTTGGCATGTTTTTGTACGACATGACATCGTACCACAATTTTGGCACCATGTTAGATTCACAGTCATCTACAATACTGCGTACGCCATAGCGGCATCTCTTGAAATACAATAAAAATGACCAACTCTTTGAAGATGGGGTAAGCGAAGTTTGTCCTGCATGCACCTGACCTTCGCCGGGGTTAAGTAATCCACAGGTAACGGTGCCGGATGGCTTTGGCCTCCCGCTCCCTCATCTGGGGAACTTCTCTTTTTTCTCGGATTTCCTAAGCTCGGGCCGCTCTAACGGCTCGATCGTCGCGCCCACGGCGAGCCCTTTCACGTGCGATTTCTCGTCGCCACTCGTCGAGGGATGCCTGTTTCTCCGGGGAACGCAGTATGGCGATCACATCCGCTTCCTGAGATTAAAATGAACGGAAATGAAGCCAGTGGGGGAGGAGGGCAGCGCGCGTGAAACCATTTCCTGTCCTTTCCCTCCACGGCGGAAGCAAAAAGGCTCTGATTGGTGGCGCGCGTGGCGTGAGTGCGCAACCAATCAAACCGCCCTATTGTACGCGCTTTCTCGCTAGTGCTCTGCTATGGGAGCAAGTTTTTTTTTTTTTGCCTGACTACACTACCACTGAAACTTGTGAGCCAATACGAGCTTCGCTTGAACAACCACTTTGAGACCCACTGTGCTGACATGGCTGCTTCGGCCCGGACGAGTTGTTCCACGGAAAAAAAAATAGACGCGGTACTTGCAATGACTGCGACGAATGGCAAGACTTTGTTAGCTGCACGCGGCTTGCCACTTACAGAGTCCCCTTCAAAGTAGGCCAACCTTCACAAACATGTTTCAGTGTTTCCGCACAACAGGATCATACCACCATTATAAATATACTAGAAAAAAGATCGATGAAGTCCTCAAAATAGGCGTTTTCTCGTACGGGACGCTGGTGCCAGAACTCGGCATCCGACAGGTTGCCGACGAGTGCGGGTGCAGATTCGGAACAGTTGCAAATGTGATGACAAAGCATAGGTTCCATCTACACCTTGTTTGCCTTCACCAGGATTTAAGTGTGGTATATCTTGAAAAGCGGGTTGACTTCTACAATTTGGGTCTGATCAAAATTTATGATGAAATGGAGTTCTTACAAAAGAGTAATCTGGTCAGAGGAGTTTCGGTTTTGCCGGAATGGCATTATGAGTGTTCACAACGCCCATTATCGGTAACAAAATATAACATATTGTGGCGGCGGCAACGGAATCGCCAGGTTCGCCGGAGTGTGAATGTGCGGTGCGCCATACTCAGGGGCAGGGATACTGGACCTTAGTTTTTTCAGGACCACCTCAGAGGAAAGAAGCACATGCAAGAAATACAAAGTGTTGTCAACAGTGTTGTCTTCAGTCTCCCCCTGAATGACCTGAGCCAAGTATGTTTCCAACATTAAAGGCACCATCACACTTCACCACCTCTGAAAATTTCCAACGGCAGTGGATCTGACGGGCAGGAGCGATGTTTGAGTGTGTAGCATTCGATATGCATATTGAGCAGAATCATTGCCGCTGCACTTGCCCCTCTGGGCAGGCTTTGATTGCAAAGGCGGGGCAATGTGAAACACAGTATTGGACGAGCAGTTGAAAGCACATTGACCATCCGGTCATTTCCTTTGAATTCAATGACTGATTTCTTGGTCACTTGAAGTAGCTTCTCATTGTTTTTGAATAAATAACCTTTTGCTACTATTAAAGAATTTTAAAAAAGGGATGCTTTCAAAACGTCGTTCAGGCACAGCGTGAGATCGAGTCAGTACAGTTGCATCTGGAAAATAATAGTATATTTGACTTGGCTTGATTGAGTGCGAGGTAAGCACAAGATTAAAGATTCTTAAAGCAATTCGTTGTCCATGCGGTATGCGGCGAATGTGACCCATTGTTATATTGAACCCGCGGTGCCCTTATAATAATGACGAGTTCATCACTGACGTGTATGGTTTCTGAAGTCTGGAATACAGTTTAACTGTGCAGTCATACCAATAGTGCACTGTCAAATTTTCTTTCTTGGCAGTTTGCGCATGTGGGCTGAAATGAAGTTCTACATCCTACGTATGTGTGTTAAACTAATGTATTTTACTGAAATTATCTCATGTTACGAAGCTGCATTTGAGAAACTTTTCATAGTTTGATGCCGTGGTATAGAAAATTTTGTTTGCGCTTGTACAGACGTTGTTATAAAGTTTAAAGTTTGCGTTCAGGACATTTTTATTCAAGGAGGGACTTGCATATTTGTAGTGTAACCATTGGCCTCGCGCTAATAGAAGTACGACAATTACTCATTGCATTGTTTACAGGTTGGGTGGCGTTAATCGTCGCTATTCTGATAGCATTCGTGGCTCCATCAAAGATCTCAGACGTGACGTGGTTTGTGTCATTGCCCAAGTATTTCATGTACTCAAAAATGGACAAGATTCTCGCATCTCTTCTGCCGACCAGTGCCCTTTACTCTTTACTGAGGATTGTCTCCATCGCCCGAGACTATGAAGGTTTGTACAGCCTCAGTTATATGCTGTGAAAGTATTCGCAAAACGTTATCGGTGAACCATTGGTTTCAATCTTCCTCCTAGTGCAAAAGCCTCAGCACTGGCATTTTGATGACATGCACTCTGATTTACTTTTAACTTTACTTTAGATTTACAATCTTTATACTTTACATTCTATACTCTGAGTCGCGGCTCCCTTTATAACGCTTCAGGAATTGATGGTGTTTGTAAATAATAAATAAATGACAAACTGAGCGAGGAATTAACGGAGTTGTTAAAAACAAAAAAGTTCGCAACAAACCTTCCTGTCCATAAGTTGGAAAAAATTTTCCATTTCCGCTTATTTAAATAAAAGCTCCCGAGCTAAAGCTTCTTTCTAAATGACCTGCCGCGGTGGCTTAGCGGCTGTGGGGTTGCGTTGCTAAGCAGCATGTCGCGGGATCGAATCCCGGCTGGGGTGGCCGCATTTCGATGGGGGAGAAATGCAATAGCACCGGTGTCCCCTGCTATGGGAGCGCGTTAAAGATCCTCTGGAGGTGAAAATACAATCCTGAGTTCAGAACTACGGTGTCCCTCCTAATTAAATACTGTTTTTGGTATGTAAAACCCCAGAATTCCATTCAGTTCTTCCTACATGAAGTTAGTAGTCGTATACGAATAATGAAAGTTTCGAGTGCCTGTGGAATAGTTTTCACTATTTGATTCATATTCGATTCGATAATTTATTATTCGAAGCGCCCGCATATTCGCTCCTCCGTTCGAATGAGAGAAGCAACAAGTCTGTCGTAAAGTGACAGAGGCGGATATACGTCCTAACACATGTTACAGTGCTCTTGAGCAGTGTAGAGAGAACAGTGCACTTAAAAAATAAAACCCCGCAAACAGCAGAGGGATGCATAAAGCATGAAACATTACCTGCGCGTCTGCATAGTTTGAAAAATCGCTAATTATTTTTAAAACTTTAGATATTGCAGGAGGCTCATCATCGTTCCTCGTGACCAGGGGAGTACTCGGCAAAGATAATGTCACGATTGGGGAACTTTGGGCATTCATGGTTGTCTCCGATGTTGTCATGGCGTTCTTGGCATGGTACCTCTCGAAAGTTCTTCCCTGGAGCACTGATAATCGACAAAGCCCGATGTTCTGCCTTATGGTACAGATCATTGCGTACTTTGACAATCATTTTAACGCACATCAAGATTCATTTCATTTTCTTTGAACAAATATGCGAAACTGTATCTAAGGCGACACAGCGAGGAAGCTGGAACGCAAAGTTTGTTTCGGAACCTGACAACATATTATCTTTGAGGCGAGGATGCTGCCGCAGCGTCTTTCTGTTTTCAAATTACGTTCTGCGTTCAATAGATTACAATCTAAACTCAGTGACAATTACAAGCAAATGACACGCAGTCGTTCGCTTCAGATCGCTTCCAAAGCCGAGAAGAGCCATTCAAGTGAAAACTATGGGTAAACTTAGTTCCAGTGAATTTCCATGGGGAACATATTGTGATTATTGGCTGCTGGGGATATGTTGCTTGGCGGACGTGTAGACGTGCCTTAAGTGCTTATATTTAAGACATATCTGCAAGGCTTGTGGAAGTGCGGTAAGGTTGAAAAGGAAGGCTAAGCCCGATCCCTCGTGTTTTCAATACGTCCTGAATATCCCCGTTTCAATTTTTGACTCACGAAGCCAGCGACGCATATTTAGGAACATGTGACTAATGCTGCCGCGTTGACATGACTACAGACCCTGCCGTCTGCCCACCATTGAAAACGTCCATTAAATATTGCTGCAAAGTAAATTGAGGTGCCCGCTATTAATTAGGCTCCTAAGGTAAGGCTTTACTTAGTGCTCCTTTAGAAACGACCCAATTCCATTGGCTTCCAACAGCATTACACGTACTGATGTGAAACAATTATGAATGTATTAATTAGGTTCCAATTAATGCGACCGGGTGGCAGGGAGATTGCAGGAGAAGGTCATAGTACGGAGAGACGAAAAGAAAGGGGGTTAACTGAGGTGCCCAATTTTTATTAGTCATATCATAAGAAGTCAACAAACACTGTTAGCAAGCACAACATAGGGGAAATTACTTGTGCTTAGTTAATTAAACAAAGAAACGGTAAATAAATAGAAATGAAAGCGAATGAAAAAACCACTTGCCGCAGGTGGGGAACGATTCCACAACCTTTGCATCCACAACCATGCGACAACCATGCGACGGTTGTGGGACCCTTCCCCACCTGCGGCAAGTTGCTTTTTCATCCACTTTCGTTTCCATAAATTTATCATTTCTTCATTTCGTTTATTAAGCACATGTAATTTCCCCTAAGTTGTCTTTGGTGTCAGTGCTTGTTGGCTTCTTATGATAGCTTGGAGAGAGTGTCAGAGAAAAATGAGGAAAATTGTTCGACAAGTTTAATATGGGCGTATTGGTTTCTAGAAACACAGAAGCAGGACACAGCTCGGAATTAGATTGCACACAATTCACCGCAGGTAATTTCACCTCGGTCAACTCTAATAATTGCACAATTAGAATTGTCTGAAAAGTTTTGGCGAGACACCATGAGAAGAAAGGTCGTTTCGTTGTTATTCGAAAACAGGTTGCTTTGAATTATTCGGCCTCCTACCAGTGCCCTATTTTTCGCGCTTGACTTACGAAACGTTTTCACACATTAGAATTTCACCAGACTGCGGCACTAGTCCCCTATAGGACGACAGTGACGCTGGCACCCTGTCTTGCAGAGAAAGCAACTTGCGCTGTGCCTGGTCCGGTCACACTTTTGACGATTTAACGAGCGCCCCTGAGGGTTGCGGCCTTTGGGCCACTGATCGACGTCAACATGTTTAGCCACTATAACAGCTTATTGAACACTTTTACCGCAGTGATTTGCTCTTTTGGATCATTCGTTCAAAAACTTGCGAACCCACGGTGGCCGAACTAAATTTAGCCGATTGTCTTTCTTTATATAATCTTCCATGTGGGTTACATTTATTTCTATTCGAAGTCGCATGAGCTATGTGTCTGTCGTGTGCTTCACGTTCACAGCCCAGCTATTGGAAAAGCGAAGGCGCTGTAGCCACAACCGAAAAAATGACGGTCAAGCAAGACGCCCAGCGATTTGAGGAAATGCCGCCTGGCAACAAGGCTGTAATCGCCACCGACAATCTGACCAAGGTAGGACATGAGTGGTGCAGGAGAAAGATTTCTTTCCAAGCAGGCTCGCAGTTTGTGATCTGCGCGCATTTGTCGTGAAAACGCTCCTGCTCAGCGGAGACGTTGAGACTGACCCTGGGTCGCCACCCGAAGACCCCGAAAAACGGCACACTGAATTACTTAGTCTCAACAACTCTTAAAGCGACATCTGACGCCCGTAATACCGTGGTTATTGATCTTCTTGGTGACTTAAAAAATCAAGACGTGCTTGCCGACACTGCCTTCGACCTAAGAGCTAGAATTACTGCAGTGGAATCGTCTGTTGTATCGTTTCGAGGCGTTCCTACCTCAGGAGACATCCAAAATCTAGTCTGGTAGGCAGTTTCAAAGGCTGTTTCGGATGTGCTTACAAGCGCAGTCTCCGAGGCAGAGGCAAAGGCGGTTTCGACAACGGTCTCGGAGACTGCTGCGGCCGCAGTATCCGAACAGGTCTCTGTGGAAGCTTCCGCTGCTGTTTCGGAAGCGGTGCAAATCGAAAACGTGGCGCTGAATTCCCACCTTGACGATATCGAGGACAGATCGAGGCGTGATAACCTGCTATTCTACGGGGTCTCATTCCCCACGGAAGCAAGGCGACAGTCCAAAGCCCACGTATGTGATCTGTTGTCGCGGTATTTTGGCATGGATCTAAGGGACCATGCAGACTGTCGAGCGCACAAATTGGGATCCTTCGTAGCAAGTAGAACCCTTCTAATAAATGGTAAAATTTCGTCCTTGAAGGTCAAAGAGAGCGTCCCTTCACAAGAAAGCTTAAACTAAGGAATGCTAGTGTCTATTTACGCGTAGACGTCTGTAGGGCTACACGTCAACCAAGAAAAGAATGCATACGCCATAGCTAGCGGCCATACATGTTGCCTTACCGCTAAGAGGCTTATAATTACCAAGTGACCTATGCGTACTGCCTCACCGCCGAACGTTTTTCCGAACTGCACTTGCCAGTGCACGAACACCTGAGACCACCCATAACTACCGAAATGAATGTGTGCATGACAGCAGCCCCATGACTGTATATAACTCTCGTCCGCATTCTTCATAACTATCTGAGGTTCAACCGAAAGGAAACAAAACATCTATGTTCTTTACAAATACCCGTAGTATGTTAAAGAAGTGTGCGGCACTAGGTCCATGATTGATTCTTGCTCAGCCGGCGTTGTTATTTTCGCAGAAACTTAGCTATCGGCTGCGGTGAAAGACAGGTACATATTCGATTGCGAAAAGGCTTACAACACGCACAGATATATTCGTGATGTTCATTCGGGTGGTGGAGTTTAGATTGCTATTAGGAATGCACCAGTACCTCACACCATTCCAGTCGCTTCATGCTTGGAGGTTAATTGTATCCGGGTGATTACGTCTAGTGGTGAAACGGTCTTGTCCACTTGTTATCGACCCACATCTGCTCGTTCTTTCGGTAGTGAGCTTCACGATGTAATTAGCCACATAATTATGAGGTAGCCTAACATGCCATTATTTGTTTTGGGGGTATGCCGACTTTCATGTTTTATGGGCCAGTCATTCGATAACTGTTGAGCACAGCACGGCAGACTACTGAATTTTCACATCTTTGTCATGAATTTAACCTCACACAGCTTGTTCATATGCCTTACACGTCTTAGCCCAACAGTTGCGAACAACCTTGTTGTTAAAACCGCACCTGATCTTGCCTCGCCACAAACATAATTGCCGGGGGTAAGCAATCACGCGATAACTTTAATTGACTCTGTGGGCGCATGTTTTATTTAGGAAAACTTACAAAATTATTCTAAACTACTTCAAAGCTCACTTTGATTCCATGACAAATGAGCTGTTCTTTTTTGCAAAAACACTTCGCTAACTTTGCTGAACGAGATGTTGATACCTAGAATATGTATACAAGCCCAAGATACCATATTTAATCGATTGTTAAGTAACAAAAAAGAGAGTCCTTCAAACCTTCCCTAACCTTGGTTCAAAATACTGCCGTAGTCGAAAGCGGTTAAACCAAGTTTGTGGAGCAATAGCATGATTTTACTTGATTTGGCAAAGGACGCAGACGCTGTTCGGCGCCATCATCAACTACCGCTTTACAATTGTACTACCAGACAACACACAGACGCTACTCGGCACGGCAGCAGCAGGGAGCGAATGGACCTCCATGATGCGTATCGCTTCAACGCGAATTAAGCGTCGAAACCACAGCGCATACGAAGCTACCAGCACTCGGCGCACTTTGTACACATCGCAGGTCGCATTGAAGATGAATCCCGCGTGAGCGCTCACTTTATACACATCGCAGATCACTTTCAAGATATGGGCGCTACGCAGCGTACGTAGCTGCCGCGGTTGTGGCCGGCTAAGTCCCAGTTTGACCTTGGCTGAGCTTGACGGTCAGGTTTACGGAGCCAGCGTTTTCTTGGTTTATACCTGGAGTAGTAAAGCAGTCGCTCTAATAACTCTTTAAAGCGACTGCCCAGCAACAAGAAGCGGCTGTTTTGATGCGTAGTGTTCACAACACATGCGCTTCGGTAGTCTGGGGCCGAATCTTATAACGGTTCGGTTGGGGAACCGTTCCTTTGGCCTCACCTGATTGGCCAAAATTTTAATTACGTCACAGGTCGTCAGAGGCAGTGGGGCGGTATCGCAATTTTCGAATACGTCACGCATCTGTCAATCATCTTCCAAGCGAACCGGTTGTAGGAACCGGTGAAGGGGTAGTCCGCTTCGGGTTCCGTTGCTGTGGCTTGGCTGTTGGCTTGTGACCCTGGCCGCGCGCGCCGGTCGCGCGCCCCCGGAGACAAGCGGGCGTCGCGCGCGCGTGCGTTGGTTGCTTCGGAAGCTATTACTTGCCTTCGTCGTCTGCTTGGCGTTGCTCTTTCGGTGTCGACCACGGCTGGAAATACGATACGCTTACGAAGAAGTGACGAATAATGAGTGGTACCGCCCTTGCTGGCTTTCTAAGTAGACCTTTTGCAGGCTACGCTATCAAATGGAGGAGACTCGGGTGCAAGCGTACGAGTGGCCATTCCACGCAGAGGGAGGAATATTGCGCGCTGGGGTTCATTGCGACCGGCCTGCAGCTCCCAGAGCTCAGTCGGACGCGAAGTATTCGTCGGAATTGCCTAGATATCTGCTGCCGACATTGTCCACAAAGTTGCTCTCGCAATTACTGTGCTGGCCGGTTGAAGGGCTGGGTCAGCTTTCCCGTGACCTCAGCTTGAAAGTCAGTGCCAAGGAGATATTTGCATGGTGAGATCGAATTGCCAATGCTATCGCCAGTGTGAATAGCTCGCAGATCGCCGTTCAGCAGTCAGAAGGGTTCAACCTAGGCTGGTTCAGCGCTTCTTTCGTTCGTCTGATAAAACTATACAGACAGGACGGGAAGGTATTGTGGAGCTCTCTTATTTGGCTGCCCCGTTTTTCTCTAGCTCGGCAGTGCCATACTTTGTTTCTCAATTTCACGGCACAGCGCGCACCGTCAGCCCCACACTCTTCGATTTGACTACGCGCAGGCAATGCAGGGCCCGTGTATCCTAATGTTCGATTTAAGTTCCATTGCTTCTATCACGCGACGCGCCGTGGGGCCGATCGCATCGATAGCGGCAGCGCGGCGGAGAGCAAGTCCTGTCTGAGCCGATGACGAAGGGCGAAAAAAGAAGGAAAATTGATATAGTCGGCTCGTAAAGGTGTCCCTAAGAACCAGTTCACGGCTTTGTCGCGCTAGGTACTTGAGAAGTGCTGGCAGTGAGTTCCTGTTGCATGCATCGTGCGAGCTCCTGGTAGCAGACGACATAGCGCTACGCTCTGCCAACTCATTTACGCTTACGATACCAACTGTGGGCTGAGAATGAAAAAGAATGACATTAATAAATTACTTCTGCATTGCGTAAACGCCCGGCACCACAAGTTTATACTTCAAAACTTGTCGTATAATATTTCATTTATATTTGACATTTATTTAGCAAGCAGAAACATTCTGCAATTCCTCGATTAGCTCGTCATATAATGACGTACACTTCAGAGGTGGCACCCTCTCATCTATTGGTCGCGTACTCCCCTTCTTCCACCGCCGGCTTGGGAGTGGCACATCTAGTGACGTAAGCGGCAAAGTGAACGGTTCGTATTCCGAACCGTTATAAGATTCGGCCCCTGAGTACCGCCGCATTGATATCGATTACAACAAGGCAATTTCATAGGTCAAAAAAACATTCTTCGATAGAGCACTGCCTTTGTTACTGCGGTCTAACCCACGAAAGGTTTGAAGCGTTTTTAACGGTACTAAAAGCAAGGCACATTCAACTAACCCTCTGCAATGCCCCTGTTCCTTCCAATCAGTGCAGCACTGCTTACAATAACACACTTGCGTCGTTTTCCCAGTAGATGGTACATCACGGACCACTGGCATTGAAAAAGAGTACAGGCAACTTTGTCTCAGCGCCAAAAGCTTACAATCAAGTCAATAGTGCTCTTTATCCGCCTCGCCAAGTAGTCCGGCAGCGTATGGCAGACCTTTTGGTTGCTCGGAATAAACGCTGAATTGACGCTGCTTCCACGTGAGATGGTCTTCCGTTTTCTCAGACGGGGAAGGAAGAAGCCTGAAATTAAGCAAACCTTCACACTCAAAGGTGTGTTCCGTCTTATTTAACTGTTGCTAACAAGATATTCATATTTCTCTTCCCCAGCCTAAACTAGCATGGATTAAAACGCAAGACTACTTTGAGAATCGCTGTCAGCAGTGCACGCTTTGCCTTCGTAGCTTTCCTTTCATAGCCACAGAAAGTTGTCTGCGAGTTTAGTATGAAGAAATTGAAGCTTTCGTTTCGTTGCTGCCCTTTCAACAGGTTTATGGTTACAAGCCAGCACTGAATGGCGTTAATTTGAAAGTGTACGAGACGAGAATCACAGTGCTTCTTGGCCACAACGGAGCTGGCAAGACTACATTGATGAGCATCCTGACAGGTAAGCAGTGGAACTCACCCTAGTAGCACAGAAATAAGAAAAGCTGAAATAAATTACTATCGACAACACTGACCATAGGCGTAAAATGAAGTAGTTCAATGCGCACGCCCCCCCCCCCCCCCCGAAAAAGAAAAGGAAGCCTGCTCCGCAACCCGCTTGGTGCATCTGCGTGGCATAGAAATTCTCTCGCTTGTCATTGCAGTGCCACCTTCAGTCGTATCAAATCGATAACTTCTGCTTCCTTTCTCATTGCTTCTCTATAACATTCACGCTAGGGTTCATTTATTAACTCATTTGTATGTAGCGTCCCAAATACCGGATGTCTCTGCCGCTACCGGATGCACCAAGTCAAAGGATATCCATGCAACTTAATTAGCCTGCGTGGCTTTATGGCACCTTCCATGAATTTGTCCGAATCTGCGATTCCACATGCATGCTCGTTCATCATATTGTCCCGCCAGTCATGCGACTCATTGGGTTTTCCGTCTCGTTGGACACTCGGCCTCGTTGGACATTCATGCTTTGAATGCAATTTCAGGACTCGAAAATTAGGCCGCGAGAGCTTTGAGCAGGTATAAATTCAGGGCGATCACTGGAAGTGGCCGTTGGTGTCACCTTGTCCAACAACTGAAGGGTAGCTTCTTCGTGACGTCACCGCACTGGCTCTTGGTAAAGCATACAGCGAAGATGCGTCTCCTCGCGACGTCTCCTAACAGCTCGGCAGCTGCGGCGTGCGGCCTTTCTGCGCTGCCACCAACGTACGTCGATGAAGTTGCTGGCGTCCGCGCAGGACGGCAGCGGCGCTCAATTTACCTTCATGGAATTTTCTGGTTGCAGGGCCTGCATTAGCTCCGCGTTTGCTAGGGACATCCTTTGGTAGTGGTCGCTGCTTTTGAGTTATAGTATTTCGGACGAGGCCACCTAGTGTGTTCAAAATTTTGTGAATGATGATGAGCTATAAATCTATGGCGGGAAAGACATGTCGAATCAGATTTCTAGCTCTAATCTGGAATGAAGTGGAGTGCTACCAATTGGTCCTAATGTACTTGTGTTGGATATATATATGTGCATTGGATGTATACATTGGGTGTTCCAAATCCTCCGCCGAGGTTTGTGAGTGGTGGCGCTGGTTAACACCCTGAGGGTTAGTTCTAGTAGTAAAACATAAACACCTTAGAAAGTGGATGTGAAAACGGCTCCTCGGTAGCTCAGTTGGTTGGAGCATCGCACGCGTCATGCGAAGACGTGGTGGGATCATTCCCCATGTGCGGCCAGTTGCTCTTGCATCCATTTTCATTGCCATTAATTTCTGATTGCGTTAATGGGAATAGCACAATAAATTTCCCCTATGTTGTGCTTGTTGTCATCATTTGCTGGCTTCCTAGGTTATATATATATATATATATACATATATATATATATATATATATATATATATATATATATATATATATATATATATATATATATATATATATATATATATATATATATATATATATACGCAGGAAAGAGACGACGAACTTTTTGGAAGACTTCTGTTACTTAACGTTTTCGGCTGGTGGACCAGCCTTCGTCAGAGTACAGTAACGCATGTACAACACATACACAGCTTTAAAGGCACCGTATCACGAGCAGAGGGTGCGCTATCTACACTGACTAGACCATACACTGCGCATCATAAATCATTATGATTGCACATTATAAATGATTATCGATGACACGCATTTTGGAATATACAAAAAATGAAATGCAGATGTGTTCACGATACAATACATACAAACATGACTCTCAAATAAGGGCCAGCGGTTACAATGGTTATGTGCAGTGAAAACAAAATGACTTACACATGCAGATACAAAGGCGTGATGTTTAGCACATGGCATCTCTAAGTGCAACCTCGAATTATATAAAAATTGATATGTTAACAAACAACTTCGAGCCACAGCGACATACGTCAAAAAGCCACATGTAAAATAGGAGACAGAAAAAAACGCTGAAATCATGTGTGTACACTGTGTGGGAAGTGTATATTTGTGCTCAATCTAAAGTTAGACAGGTTAGTTTTCCTTTGTTTTCATTTATTCCAGACGAGACAGTGTTAAATTTGTGAATTAGGTATGATTCGCGAAGCTCGCGGTCATGGTTGGTGCGGAATCCAGATTCGAGTATTGTTACTTTGAGATTATTAAATGAGTGGCCCGGCATGTTAACATGTTTCGAGAGTGGTAGATTTGGTTGGGATTTGGCATGTGACCTGTGGTTGTTAAAACGGATCCTGAAAGGTGTTTCAGTCTGGCCTATGTATTGCATGTGGCAAGTGCCGCACTCGAGCAAGTAAACTACGTTATATGAATCACAGTTGAAACTGCCTTTAATAGTGAACATGAATTCGCTGGCTGTACTGGCGGCAGTCAATGTAGCCGTTATATGAGCGCAGACTTTGCAACGTGGTTTATTGCAGCGGCTGCAACCGGTCGGGTTAGAGGTGGCGATTTTTGAGGACGTTAGTATGTCACCTATGTTTTTCGAACGTCTATACACGACACGAGGTGGCTCAGGAAAAATGGCTTTTAACCTGTCGCTTTGGGTAAGAATGTTATAGTGTTTGCGGAGTATGCCTGAGACCTTAGGGTTAGATGCGAAATGTGTGAGTATCAAATTAGCCGTGTGGGAGCCACTGGGCTTGTTTCTGCCTTTACGAAAGTCCATCCGGTCATATCCTGCCGCTCGGTGTATCGCGTCATCGATCATCTTCTCTGGATATTTACGGTTGAGAAGTTTCTTTTTGAGTTCCTGGCAACAAGAATTAAAATCGCCTTCTTCGGAACATATGCGCTTAGAGCGCTGTGCCTGGCTATATGGAATCGCAGTCTTACAATGACGCACGTGGCTGCTTTCAAAATGAAGAAATTGATGATTATCAGTTGGCTTTTTGTAGAGTTTTGTGATTAGGCGTCCATCGACAATGGTAATCGTGACGTCAAGGAAGTCTACAGATGACGGTGAGTAATGATGTGTGAATTTGATAGCGGGGTGTGCCTGGTTGAATCACGCAATGAAGTTTAGGAGTTCCGTTTCGCTATGCGTCCAAATACAAAATATATCGTCGATGTAGCGCTTAAAGTAGATCGGTTTTAGTCGTACACTATTAAGGAACGCGTCTTCGAGCACTCCCATAAAAACGTTCGCATAGTTGGGGCCTATTTTAGTTCCCATCGATGTTCCGCTAATTTGTACATAATGAGAATTATCAAATTCGAAGTTGTTAAACTCGACAACTAACTTAAGCAGAACCTCGAGGGTTGAGCTATCAATCGGGCTATTACATTGGAGGTTTTCATAGGATTTCAAGACAGCCTGAATGCCACCCCTATGGGGAATATTCGTGTAGAGGGAAGTGACATCCATCGTTACCAGAAGTGAGCCTTCGGGAACCGTTAGATCTATTATGTCATTAGGAAAAGCATTAGTATCCTTAATGAAAGAAGAAAATGTGGCTGGAATAAATTTGATTAGACTGTCGACGTAACGGGAGATGTATTCTGTGACTGTTCTGATGCCGGATACAATGGGACGGCCTGGATTACCTGGTTTATGTATCTTGGGCAGCATGTAAAAGCGCCCGGCTATTGGACTAAGTGGGATCAAGGAGCGTGCTGTTTTATCGTCGATCTTCTGCTTCTTCACCAATGCTTTTATGGTCTCCTTAATGATGGAAAGGAATTCGTCGGTAGGATCACAGGGAAGTTCTTTATAAAATGTGCCGTCAGATAACTGTCTTACGACTTCTTTTTTGTAATTTTTTTTGTCATTATCACGACCGAGCCATCCTTGTCCGCCGGTTTAATGACAATACCGTCGCGTGTGCTTAGGCTTCTAAGAGCATCGGATTCGCTAGTGGAAAGATTTCTCTGGAATGGGGCGCGTGTCTTGTAGGTGTCGAGCACGTCGCGAGAAACAGCTTTGATGTGTAGGTCTAGGCATTTGTCCCGTTGTGAGGCAGGCGTCCAGTGTTTCGCGGACGGTATAGCCGGGTGGTCCTGTTTGCTGCTAGCGCGGCCATGAAAATATTCTTTGAGTCTTAAGTTTCGGGAGAAGTTTTCAATGTCTTTCATTAACTGGAATTCGTCGAAGCCCCCGGTGGCTGGACAGAAATTGAGGCCTTTTGAAAGAACCCCTTCTTCCGTAGGCAGAAGCGCAACATGGGAAAGGTTAACTATGGTAGTGCCCGGGTCGGTTGTCTCCGGCAATGCTTTAGCAACTGGGATTACAGAAGTTGCCGAACACGTTTGTTTGGTAAAGTATGTTATCGCAGGGACATTGTGCCGTAACAGTTTCCGCCTTTTTATTTTGTTTACCGCTTTCACCTTTCTTTCTTCGTAAACATTCAGCAAATGTACTTCATGCGGGGCAAGTTGGCCTACCAAGGTTTTTTCTACATTTAAAAGTGAACTTGCCGATGATTCATAGTGATTTAAGATAATACGGACTAGCTGGAGTGAAGCATTAGTCAGTACAGCTTGCCACTTATGCTTGTTTATGGTCGATAGTTCAGAGGTGGCTGGGTTTACACGAATTCGAAGGCCCCTAGGGATTATTGAAGTATTAACATACTCTCGAAGGGTGGACACATGAAGTTCCGCACGAATGCGCATATATATACATATATATATATATATATATATATATATATATATATATATATATATATATATATATATATATATATATATATATATATATATATATATATATATGTATGTATATATGTATATATACCGGGCTCAGGTCAATGACTTTAGGGGCAGTGGCCAGCTGACGCACTCAGGGGCGACAAACGTTGCAAGAGCCATTCAAGGGAACACATTTACTGCCTCATACCCCAGAACAACTGGACTGCTGCCTGGTCGGCACTCATCACTCTCCGGCTTCAGACTCGCTGCACGTGGCACGGCCGCATGATGCAGGCACGAATGTTCATGTGGTGATGATGGCGGCACAGCGGCGCGATCATGCAGCCACCATCCCAATACTGCTGCCTCCGCTGTGGATCACGGATCCATGTACAGGTCGATGAGGTCCTCCATGGACGCTTGGGGCTCAGGTGTAGCGAGGGCTTCCGCACCCGGCGGATGTTCCTGGTAGAAGGCCTCCTCTCGAAGAAGGTGTGGTGGCAGGGACCGAAGGAGAGCAACACCGGCCTCCACAGTTCCTGGAACCGGCAGCTGAAGGCCAGGATTGCGAAGTGCAGCAGTGGCGAGCCTGGCCCGGTGAAGAGATCCCGTTTGATGAGCGCCCCGGGATATTTCTGGAACGCGGCATAAAGGACAGAGTATGCGGGCTTCCTCTCGTATGTAGATTCGAAGCGTCTCGGAGGGATACCTACATGTGAGAAGGCTCTGGCAACGGAGCTGTTCGTGCGATCAAGGGCCGTCCAGGTTGCCACCTGCGACAGCCACCTGACAGTGAACGGCGAGAAGGAGCACCAGTTGTGTATGCGTCGACACTGGTGGTACTGGCGTTGAGAGCGCGTTCGTACTGAACGATACGGCGCTGTGAGTACCATTGGCATGTTTGTTCCAGCCGAGCATTATGCTATTGCTTCCGAACAGCAGTGATAGCGGTTGTAAGCCGCTTACATCGTGCATTGACTAATTATCGAAATAGGCCGAATGTGACTGTACTAACGTATGGGTTGATGAAAATGAAATTTCCCTGACAGAGGTCAAATACGGAGGTTTAGAACCAGTGGATCGGTTGACCGTGGTGCACGTCGCAAATGCCATTTCCGAGAGCTTAGCATTCCATTCGGTATGATAGGCGGTATACGCTATAAGCATTGGCCGCAGATTTCTGTGTATGCGTTCGAGTAGGTTAGCTTCTGGATTGTATGGCGCTTTTTTGTTTGTTGCCGAATGCAGAACACGCTTCGCCAGTGGGCGACTCGTGAAGTAGGTGGCGTTGTCGGTAATCAGTTATCGTGGAAAACAAAAACGCGAGACGAGATCGAGAAGAAAGTGCCAAATGTTCCGTAATATGAGTGAGTGCAATGGGTATAAGTCAACGCACTTCGTAAAGTAGTCGGTAACCACTAATAAATAACGTTTGCCCCGCGGAGTACGGGGTAAAGGGTTCATTATGTCACATGCGACAATTTGCCAGGGGCTTTGACTAAGAACTGACTGCATCAAGGCCGAAGGCAGACCACCACGCGGTTTTACTCATTGACAAATCAAAGTGGTTCGTGGATATCGTAAAACATCCTGCTGCATGCATGGCCAAGTAGCAGTCTCCCATAACTTATCGTAAGCCTTGCTGGCAGAACTGTGACTGCATCCAAAGCTAAGTCGTGGAAGTAATTAACGCTGTCCTTCGACTTTTCGGGATCGGTATGCAAAAGGGGGAGTTACCGTCGTTCCGGTCAGCTTGTGGAAAGCAGCGAAGCAGTAGGTCATCGTCAGCGAATACATAAGGATCGAACTCACCGATGGTAGATGCTTGCACGCTAGAGCCACATAGCTGTGTGAGGTCACGCTGGCAGAGGCCGTCTTTGTGTTGTGCTTCGAGTAGGCGCTTTCTGCTGACCAAGGCACCCAATCGTGGGCGCGCGTCGACAGCAGCAACGAGAGAAGGTGGCTCCTGCGAGGAAGAAGGCTTGGGCAAAGGCGCACGTGAGAGCGCACCAGCAACTTTGTTTTGTGTGCAAGTACGATGTTCGAAGGTAAAATGATATTCTTGCATCGTTAATACCAAACGACCAAGACAGCCTTCTAGATTAAATGAGCTCTGACATGTCAAGCGCCATGTGGTCTGTTTCGACAGTCAAAGAGCCACCGTCCATGTACTTGTGAATTTTTTTAAGCGCGAATACAATGGCAAAGCATCCGCGCTCAGTTACAGTGTATTTTTTCTATGGGTGTGGGAGTTTGACTGGTGACCGCAGCTGGGCGCAAGTCATCTTCGAATTCTTGTAGTAACACAGCTTTTAGGCCATAGTCGGTAGCGTCTGTATGCTGCACAAACGGCTTCTTTAAGTCGGCGAGTTTTAGCGCTGTGGTCTGAGCGACTGCACTGGTCAATGTTCTAAATGCGTTGTGCTGAGGTTCACCTCAACTTCATCTAAAGAGAGAGCTTGAAACGTACCGTAGCTCGTGCTGTTATTGCCGCTCCATTAGCAACTCTCAAGCGCGTATTACGTTGTGCGAGTTGCACTTTACGTGTCTGGCACAAGTGAAAAATGTCACCTCCAATGAGAGATGCTGCCCCTGTATCTAGAAGCGCAGATATCTCCGTGCGTACAACATGTACCTTGATATATCGTACAGAAGAAGACCTAGCAGAGCTACTGCGATCTATGCGGCAAAGGTAAAGTGAGTTTGCTCACCCTCAGTAATTTCGGCCTCGAGCGATGTTGGTGGGCTCGCTACTACCACGGGCCCTGATGCCTGCGGCAGAAGGGATTCCACATCCGCCGCCAGAGTTTGTGAGTGGTGGCGCTGGCTACCACTCCCAGGGTTAGTTTTAGTCATCATCATCATCAGTCTGGCTACGCCCACTGCAGGGCAAAGGCCTCACCCATACTTCTCCAATTACGCCGCTCATATAGTAGTTGTGGTCATGTTGGCCCTGCAAACTTCTTAATCTCATCCGTCGACCTAACTTTCTGCCGCCCCCTGCTACGCTTCGATTCTCTTGGAATCCAGTCTGTAAACCTTAATGAACACCGGTTACCTTCCCTCCTCATTACATGCCCTGCCCATGCCCATTTCTTTTTCTTGATTTCAACTAAGATGTCATTATCTCGCGTTTATTCCCTCACCCAATCTGCTCTCTTCTTACCTCTTAACGTAACACCCATCATTCTTCTGTCCATAGCTCGGTGAGTCGTCCTCAACTTATGTAGAACCGTTTCCTAAGCCTCCAAGTTTCTTTCCCGTAGCTGAGTACTGGTAAGACACAGTTATGCACTTCTTTCTTGAAGGATAATGGCAACCTGTGTTCATGATCTGAGAATGGCTGCCAAATGCACTTCAGTCCATTCTTATTCTTCTGATTATTTCAGTCACATGATCCGGATGCGCGTTAACTACCTGCCCTAAGTAGATGTATTCCTTTACCACTTCCTGTGTCTCGCTACCTATCGTAAACTGCTCTTCTCTTCCGAGACTGTTAAAAATTCCTTTAGTTTTCTGCAGATTAATTTTTAGACCCACACTTCTGCTTTGCCTGTCCAGGTCAGTGAGCATGCATTGCAATTGGTCCCCTGTGTTGTTACTAAGCAAGGCAATATCATCAGCGAATCGCAAGTTTCTAAGGTATTTTCCATGAACTCTTATCCCCAATTCTTCCCAATTCAGGTCTCTGAATACCTCCTGCAAGCACGCTGTGAGTAGCATTTTCGAAATTGTATCTCCCTGCCTGACGCCTTTCTTTATTGGGATTTTGTTGCTTTGTTTAGGCAGGACTACGGTGGCTGTGGAACTGCTATAAATATCTTCGAGTACCCTGATTCCATAATGCCTGCATGACTGCTGAGGTTTCGACTGAATCAAATGCTTTCTCGTAATCAGTGAACGCTTTGTATAAGGGTTGGTTATAATCCGCAAATTTCTCTATCATCTGATCGATAGTGCGAATATGGTCTATGGTGGATTAGCGTTTACGAAATCCTCCCTGGTCCTTTGTTTGAAAGAAGTCTAAGGTGTTCCTGATTCTATTTGCGATTACCTTATTAAATATTTTGTAGACAATGGACCGTAAGTGTATGGGTTTATAATTTTTCAAGTCTTTGGCGTCCGCTGTCTTATGGATTAAGATTATGTTAGCGTTTTTCCAAGATTCCGATACGCTCGAAGTCATGAGGCATTGCGTATGCAGGGTGGCCAATTTTTCTAGAGCAATCTGCCCACCATCCTTCGATAAATCTGCTGTAACCTCATCCCCCCCAGCTGCCTTCCCACTTTGCATAGCTCCCAAGGCTTTCTTTACTTCTTCCGGCGTTACTTGTGGGATATCAATATTTCTCTAGACTATTCCCTCTTCCGTTATCATCGTGGCTACCACTGGTACTGTATAAATCTCGGTAGAACTCCTGAGCCGCTTGAACTATCTCATCCATATTAGTAATGATATTGCCAGCTTTGTCTCTTAGCGCACACATCTGATTCTTGCCTATTCCTAGTTTCTTCTTCACTGCTTTTAGGCGTCCTCCGTGCTTGAGAGCGTGCTCAATTATATCCATGTCATACTTCTTTATGTAAGCTATCTTACGCTTGTTGATTAACTTGGAATGTTCTGCCAGTTCTATTCTAGCTGTAGGGTTAGAGGTTTCTTAGATTGGCGTTTCTTAATCAGACCTTTCGTCTGCTGCGATAGCTTACCGGTATCCTGTATAACGAAGTTACCACCGACTTATATTGCACACTCCTTAATGATCCCCAAAAGATTGTCGTTCATTGCTTCAACACTAAGGCCTCTTCCTGAGTTCAAGCCGAATACCTGTTCTGTAGCTTGATCCGGAATTCCTCTTGAGGAGGGAACGGAAGAAACTGGTACTTAAGAAGCCGATCAATGAGTTAGCGGTAAGAGGGAAAATAGTGCTCGCAGTAACACATAAATAGCCCGTAAAATGGATGGGAAAACTGCGCTGCGGTAGTTCAATTGGTAGAGCATCGCACACGTAATGCGAAGACGTGGGATCGCTCCCCACCGGCGACACGATATTTTTATCCACTTTCATTTCGAATAATTTATTATTTGTTTAATTCAATTGTTATCTAAAGTTTTTTCGCCTGTGTTATCCTTGGTGTCTTCGTTTGTTGGGTTCTTATGATTACATATATATATGCATAATATGCATTCATGTATGCTTGTGTGAGTGCATGCGCGAGGAGGATGTTGTTGATGTTATGAAAAAGACAGATATTGTTTGGAAGCGTATTGCCATAGTTATTGAACGAAGCGGTTGCAATGAGACTATTACAGAAATTACAGTTAATGGCAATGCAATATCAGAAAACGAACTTGCCGAATCTTTCAACAAGTATTTTACCAATTTAGCAAAGAGTTCTCACGATCCAAATTGTTCGCTATATCTAACTGCAAGGACCAGCCAATCTGCATTTTTGACTCCTACGACAGATAGGGAAATAATCGACACTTTCTTATCTATCAGAAATAGTAAATGTTGCGATGCCGATGGTTTTGAAATTGGGCCTGCTAAATTCGTACTGGATGCAATCACTCCGGCGTTGACACACATATATAACCTTGTTTTATCTGATTGTACTTTTCCAAAACGCCTCTAGGTTGCTAAAGTTATAGTGGTACACAAGGGTGGCGATAAAAACGATTTAACTAACTATAGACCAATATACGTCTTGCCAGTTTTTTGAAATCCTCTGGAAAAATTAATTCACAGCCACATTACATCCTTTACAACTAAGTATAAATTATTACCAACATGAAATTCGGATTTAGGATAGGTCAATCTACTGAAACTGCCCTTTTAACACAAAAGGAAATTGGATTATTTCTAACATCGGCTATATACATTAGGTATTTTTTTTACTACTCAAAGGCGTTCGACTGCATTAACCATGCTACCCTACTAAAAAAAATTATCAATTATGGTTATCGAGGCGTTTATTTAAGTAAATAAAATCATATCTCCAACACCGCATGTAACACGTATTTATAAACAGTTATGCGTCATTAAGTGCCTAGGAGATATATTTGAGCAACATTTGTCGTGGAATACTCACGTGGAAATAGTAATTGGTAAGCTCTCTCGAGTGACTGGAATACTATGAAAGTTGCGTTTTTTTCATCCAGAAAGTATTGAATTTATTTTGTACAAATCATTGTTATTACCACATATAAACTATTTCCACCTTGTCTGGGGCACTACAACGTTGTCTAATATCAATGTACTGCATAGAATACAGAAAAAAGGCTGTACGTTGTATACTCGATGTCCCTTACTTAACACATACTAGTCCTCTATTTGAAAAGTTCAATTTGCTGTCAATGCCTAACGTTTATGAAAATATGTTACTAGGAAAATTATATGACCAGTATTAAAAGAAAGAACGACACCGTAAAACGTATTTCCAACTTAATAGCAAAACATAAGGCGGTCAGTACAAGGAGTTCTGAAATATGGGAACTACCAAGGCCTAGCACAAATTACACTAATGAAATGCTACGTTTTCGACTACCCTACCATTTGAACAAGGCAAACGTAAAGTAATGCTTATTTCTGTGCTAAGATAAACATTCTAGATGCGAATATGTGCATAGACGCATGAAGATTCTTTGAACAGGTTCAATTCTTGTATAATCATTTCTTATTATGCGTATCGAATCCTTCTGTAAGTGTTACTGTATGAAATATTTTTCTATATTGTGTCGTAATGCGATGTACATAATGCTGCATTTGTTTTATTATCTATTGTGTATTTTGTGATGTATTTCATGACTAGCTGTATTTATGAGAATAACTCATCATGTATGCTTTACTTTTTTTGTTTTGTTATAGTTGCTCATAGTTATCATGATTAATGTTTCACAGTTATTAGCGTGGAAATACTATTTTTCCAATTGTTATTGTATTTAACCGTGCTAATCTTTTGTTGCATTTGTTCCTGCCTGTAAAACGGGGCCATTGACCACGTCAAGCCTTGCTGGCATTTTGTACACGGTCCTCAGCATCAGTTGTATGTTGAAATAAACTTGATTTGTTTCATTTGATTGATTGATTGAAACATGCAGGCTTTATGTGGCACTCAATTTTTATATGGGCTTATTGGATTTGAGTCCAAATTTTTTTATTGATAGAGACGTTATCTAGGAATACAGAAACTTTGGTATTGAAGCAGTACTAAGCATGACGGGAATAGCTTTAAGAAACATACCCAGTGAGATAAGGCTTACATAAATCTACAAGTGGTGCTGTTTCCCCGGAATTCAGCGAGATTGGTCTTCACCGACAGCGAGACAGTGAAGCTGTTGTGTCCTAGCTTTGAAACGCAGTGATTTTTCAGCGATTTCTTTGAATTCCACAGGAATGCTGGCCCCAACAAGTGGTGCAGTCACAGTGTGCGGCTACAACGTTGCCAGCCAGCGTGAGCAGGTGCGCCAGCGGGTCAGCTTTTGTCAGCAGACTGACATCTTTTTTGAAGACATGACTTGCCTCGAAAACCTTCTCTACTTTGGATCGGTACGTGCCTTTTGCTATGATTATGCGTTAGAAATAACCGACACTACCGAAACCTTTGCCACCTCTTTCCCCTGTCGATTAAGAGAAAGCTTAGTTTCAACGAAACAAAATATTACGGTACACTGGCTCGAAAAGGCAAAATATGCTCGCCAACGTAGCGGCCGGTAAAAACATATTTTTTGGGCGACTCGGGTCCGAGTTCAAGGTTTTTCATGAAATCACGTCCACTTATGTCGAACAAGTGGGGGGTTTTCAGAAAAGGTTCATTCAGGTTTAGACGGGTTAGGAAAAAAATGTTCCCATGCTACCGCTCTGCCGGAAAACTTGTGAGGCTTGGAAAGAAATCTGCAAGGTAACTTGAGTTTTGCGGAAAAGTACAGGTGATAGTGTACTCATTCAGTGATTACCTCGAAAAAGAAGTCTAAAACTTTTTCGAATACGAACCGCGTACGATTAGGAATTGAATACCGACATGAATATGAAATAGTCAAACGCCAGATGTACATATGTTGTGGGGATGCGGGACTCTCACGCATCCCCTGACATGCTGTTTTCCCGCACGGCTCGCGTGGCCTGGCGCCCGCGGCGGTCAGAGTGGTACAAGCGCGGTGCGAGAGATGGCGCGAGTGTCGCGCCGCGGCGGGGTACTTGGGCGCCTGGAGACAAGGCGCTTGCTCTTTCCCGGCGGGTCGGCTAACAGCGAGGACGTCCCGCGCGCGCGCGCCGACCCATGCTTATGCGAGACTGTCTCGCGTGGCCGCCTTGGAACGCGCCACCGTTGGCGTGACCGTACACGCGAACGACCAGGCGTTGGGATCCAGCATGGGGCGAACATATTCGCTCGTTTTCCGGTCGCGGTGAGCCGGACTTCTAGATTTGTCGCGCGCCCATCGGCATGTTTTGTGGATAGCAACTCGGCTAGCAGGCATTGATCTATGAAAGGTGCAATAAATGCCCTTGTGATTGTTTGCACTACTGTGTTGTCGTTCCTTTGTCCCAAGAGCACGGAGGAGAACCCCACAAAGTACAACAGGAATATTACGCCTGTACCAAATAATGTGGAGCGCACAGGAAGAAGTCAGTGTGAAATACAATATCACAAATTGTCATGAAAAGAGAAATGCACGAATAGCTTCTGAGTATCTTTGGAGCCAGATTTAAAACAAGCTTTCCGTAAATGAGTGAGTGATTTGTGTTTAGCTTACCGAGCACATTAAATAAATGGTTCTTAAAAAAAAAGATCTCAAATGTGGAAAAAGAAGGAAGTCGAAGTATTAGTGTGCCAGAAACGCGTCTAAAAGGACCCGTTGCAGGGAAAAGGTTACTAGTGGCTGTGTAAAAGATAAAATTGCTACATGGCTAGAGTGCCAAAACACAAAATGACACACTACCAACAAAATTCACAGGGTGTCATGCAGGCTTCAGCAGCGAAACTAAAAAAAATTGCAGTACCGATTTTGTTTGTGGACTGCTTCGAAAACAGTTGTCGTAGTTCCACATCAAATATTATGCAAACGTGTGTTTAGCAGACGAAAAACAGAAAGGAAACATTGCCAATTGAGTTGCGCGAAATGTTTGGATAGTTTGCATTATTCTGAAATACAGAATTGTTCTGTTTTGAATGTGAGTAGTTAGTGTGATATTCGATTTGCATCCAAAACATGACATATTCGCACACCCTTAATATATATATATATATATATATATATATATATATATATATATAACAAGCCATCCAACAATAAGCCAAGGACACCATAGCAGCATAGGCGCACTCACAAACATTTGCGGTGGATGTGGAACAGCCCTTCTGCCGCAGGCGTCACTTCTACACGAATTTTTCGGGTTAAGGCAATAGGTCAGTAAACCAACACATGCTACCTGAAGGGATAACACCTGCCGGATTGGAAACCGAGGGGCCCCGTTTCCGTGGGAAATTATTAAATGCACCCGTACACGAAAATTCGGCTTCGTCGTGGACGGCGGCTTCACCGAGCAATGTTGTCGAAAATGGCCCATGGCTCTGACAGTACAAACGCATCGAAAATGCCTGAGCTGACGTGTAATTTCTCAAGCAATTTCGCGTAGACAAAGTAAATTGATGGCTTTGAAAAAAAAATGTGGTACACTTTGGATCGTGGTGGAAGTGTATACCATACCTTCAAGGTGCGAGACAAGCATGGTTCCGAGAGGCCATCGCGCCTTCGCGGATTTAGCTGACTAAAAGGCGTGCCTATTGCGTGCTTCATTGGACATGTGGCAGTGAAGCCTATGGGGAATAGGTGGCGCTACGTCATGAGCGCACAAACTAAGTGTATAAAATGACATTTCAACAAAGCAACAGTAATTCGGATTCCCGCGCGTAAGCACCTCATGCGTCTTCGCCGCAAGGACGTTCTACGTCTGCCGAAAATACCACGAGTGGTCGCCCTAGCTAGCAGTCTGAGGCTTGGTGTTCGTAGACAGGCACAAGCACACCAGAAACCGGTTGGGAAAAGGGCGCCACGCTAGCTCAATTGATAAGAGCGTCGCGCACGTAAAGCGAAGACATGGGTTTGTGCTTCTCCTGCCCACGAGTAGCATTTTAATCCACTTTCATTTCCATTTTGTGATCATTTCCCCAATTCAATTAGAAGCGGTCGATAAATTCCCCTATGCTGTCCTAGGTGAGACTGTTTGTTGGCTTCTTATGATATGACTGTACTTGCAGAAAGCAATGGCCCAGCAATGCAAGCTAAATACCATCAATTTAGGTAACCGTAATTATTCACTTTAGAACGCGTGTTCTAATTGTGTAGTTGAAGCTGGCATTGTTCACGTGCCATTTGTTCATCGAAATTACTAGGCTCATTTACATCTTCGAAAAAAATCAATCGCTTGTGTAGTTAACACTCCATTTCCGACAGCGCTGACTGACCTATTATGCGTATAACCATGTTCTACGCTTCCCTACGTGGTGGTTCTGCTGCAAAGACTAGTTAGGTTCATTCCTGTAGCGTAGCTATCTTCCACCAAATGCTTAATCAAGGTGGCCTCAGCGAAAAAGTCTACCTCCCCTTGTTCTCGCAGCCTCACGCGCTGCTCAATAGAGTGGTTTGATTTAGGCTCAATGTGCAAGAAACATCTCTTTAGGCTATAAAAATATTCTTTCGTAACTTAGTTTTTATCCATTTATCCGGACGTGGCTCATTATTTTGTTGGAGACAGGGAAGATCGAATTGCACATTTTTGCCACTACAGCGCGCGTAAATGAGCGCGACATCATATGTTTGAATGCACTGTCGCATGTTAGGTGCCTTTTGATGCAATACAAAGCCTTAATTATTACGGGGTTAAGCCTCTGGTTGACTTAGAGTGCAATTCAATATTTCTTTGAATAAAGCATTGGCTAGACCTCAAAGTCTTGCCAGTTCGAGCTTTTGGTTCATGTGAGTGGGATTTCCTTGCGGATAAAGAGCTAACTACACTTCAATTCTCAAGACCTTGCAGCTTGATCTTTTGGTTCACTTGAGACCAATTGAATCGTTCCTTGCGGTAAAGAAATGGCTAGACCTCAAGCCACAACATTTACCAGCATGAGCTATTGGTTTATTTGAGCGCAATTCAATCTTTGTTTATAGATGAAAAATTGTCTGCGCCTCAAGTCTCAGGACTATACAAGTTCAGCTGTCGGTTCATTAAAGTGAAATTCAGTCGTCTTTAGAGGGGTGAAAAGCTGGCTAGACCCGAGTAGAGTGCTTCAAAATCCAGAAGCTGTCCGCAAATTCTAGCGAGGGCTTGAAAGCAGCCTCCCCCCTCCTCCTCCTCTCTGTGTGTGCTTTATGTTCTTCGTTTTATTGCATTCTCGCTTTTTCGTCATTTCCCTCTCACCAAGTCTCCATTCGTGGCAAGATTTTTACTGTTCAAGGAGTGTTTGTTGCTTATTATGACGATTTTATCATTAATTCTCGTAGTTAATATTATCAGTTCTTGTAGTATTACTAATTATTGTGCCCAATAATGCGATTAGCATTTCTAGGGTACTCTACTCACTGTCCGGGCCACAACTCTCAATCTACACCACGAACCGCATTTGCGCCGACTTGGAAAACTGGGCTAGTCCTTGGTCGAATGAGTAGCGCATGGGGCTGCTGCGCTGCGGGAACAGGGTTCGAAACGAATCATCGTATTGTTATGTATCGATATGGCACTATTCAACGAAGGTCTTTGATGGCGACGTTGGCCACTGAAGATACGGCACCAGGCACGTGGCACCTAGTATGTAACGCTCTTCCATAAACCTTTTTTACTCCTCCTTAGAGCACTGAGTATGTGCAACTAATTCTGTACTGGTATTCAGTGAAGCTCTTTTATAGTAATTTGGGTCACTGCGCATGTGCTAGTGGGTGTATGACACTACACAATGAACCTCTTGGACGATAACTTGGGTAACTTGACATGTGCCACTGGATATATGGGCCGCTCTACAATGGCAAAAATGATCCTCCAAATTTGTCTCACACTCTGCGGAAATAAATGAGCGCCATACGGAAGCTTTACGGCAGCCTCACTGGAAGGCGCCATGTGTGCAGTAAGAAACGCGGGAAAATAGTCCGGATGCTTAGATGTTTCGGCGTTGGCCATCACTTCTGTCGCCACATTGCTTGAACGCTAATCGCATTGACGTCAACGTTCAGCGGCAGTCTGGTTCTGCCGGATTTACACGTTTCAGGAAATGACCATTTAAACAGCTCACCGTATATTCTTTCACTTCTTTTGCAGCTTAAGAAAGGACACCATGACAGGCTCATGAGTTCAATCCAGGAGACACTGCGTGTGGTCGGGCTGGGAGACAAGGTGTACAACATGCCCAGCGAGCTCAGTGGCGGCATGAAGCGAAGGCTGAGCATAGCGATGACTCTTGTTTCCGATCCAGAGGTACGTTCGGCAACAATGTGTCGTTGCGCTGCTAAGCACGGGGCCGCTGGTTGTATTCCCGGCCGCGGTTATGTGGAGCCGAAATGATAAAACGTTCGTGTACTGAGATTTGGCCACAATTTCAAGGACCTCAAGGTGGTCAATAATGCTCGCAATTCCCCCTATACGGAGAGCCTCATATTCATATCGTGGTATTAGTAGGTAATTTTTGGAGCATTAAAGGCCGCTGAGGGACTATACTTTGTCTAATCACATTCACATGAAGCCAGCGAATTGTTGAGCCAAGGAAAACATAGGCAGTACAACAATTAACATGTCCAACCAATCATTTATTTATTCATACTGCAACCATAAGATGGTTATCGCGGCTTATCGCTTATGATATAGTGGACTTGTTAATGTTCTGTCTGCATCTTAAATGTAGAAATTATAAGCCTGAAGGCTTACTGGATTGAGCCCTTTGTCAATTTAGAGTGCAATTCAAGCTTCTCGACTATATTCAAGCAATATAGTGGAGCTATATTGAAAGATCAGGCTTCTGTGGTGACAAATCGTCATCGCAGCTAGAACACTTTTAGAGCGCAGTTCTCAGGCGCTCGTTCCTGGGGCGAGTATCCTCTACGTGCCTGAGCAGTGGAGGAGAAGGGAAGTGGGAAGCGGAGGAGAAGGGTATGGGGAAAGGCATGAGAAGAAAAGCGTAGTGCCGTGCAATAAAGGCTTTGCGGCGGCGATGGCCATGAGATGGCACCAGAGTAGCGCGCGTGGTCTCTTAGCCGATGACGTCACCGACGCCATTGTATGGAAACAAAGCCCTGCATGAGCGGAGGTCATCCTGCGGCAGCCGCTGTGAATCTCGCCCACGCGCTACCACTCGAGCTTTGCCATTTAGCGAGGCCGTCGCGCTACACTTCGCTCCCTTTGCAAAGTGTTGCACGAGACAGACGGTCCGCACCAGTCACTATACTGTGAATAAAATGCATGTATAGAGTTGCTCTCAAATATGCATTAGGGAGTATCGTAATCGTCGGTGAACTTATTTTTTTTTGATGCGAGAAAGTGGCGAAAGCAGGAATGTTTTAGAATATGACGCCATTTATGCGATGCGAGCATGTTTTGATAGGGCGGTGGCGTGGGGTGTTCCTCAGCTTGTATATTTTAGTGTGAGCGACTGAAACTGACGAGTAGCAAGGCAAACTTCGGTGGCTATTTTGTGCACAATAAGGCACGTATTCGCTCTCAGAAAACGATCGCACACTTCTAGACGAATGTTCTATCAATATAACCCTTCTGATATTTTCCGTCAGTGTCTGTTCGGAGCACTTAAGAACTTAAGCAGAGCGATTGAGTTCAGCTATCCAGCCAGGTCTGGTAGGTGTGGGACGACGTGAAACCGGATTTCTTCCCAGGTGCTGATTCTCGACGAGCCAACCGCAGGCCTGGATCCGGAGACGAGGCGGATCGTGTGGGATACATTGCAGAACGTAGGCAAGAAGAAAACCCTTCTAATCTCTTCTCACGACATGGAGGAAGCTGACGCCATCGCAGACCACATAATCATCATGGCTTCTGGTGTGGTTGTTTGCAGTGGATCGACGGCTTTTCTCAAAACAGCATGTGGTAAGCTGATGAACCCACAGTTAATACTGCCAATATTTATTGAATGTTACCGGCTGTTTCATGGCGGCCCATCTATTTATATATAAGGTGCGCGCATGGAAACAGACTGCAGTTAAAGGAAAGTGCGACATACAGAACGGCAGACAAAGAAACGCCCACTGTCGGGAACATGGTTGTACCCTGTTTTTATGGGACACGATCAAGCTGCAAAACTTAACTTTTCTAGGTATCCAGACAAGCGTAACGATAGGCTTGGTATTCTTCCAGTGGCTTGTGGTAAACTGACGACCGCACATAAACGCACAGCCGTGTCCATAACTGCTTCTGCCACATGTCTGGGAGTTCTTTATGTAGTACATTTCCCTAGGTTTGAGGCGGAGTTTCTTCTATTCAAGATATCACGTTTTCCACACGAAGGAGCACCGAGAGCTACGGTATCATTTCTAATAATACCGACCTGTGTGTCGCCCAGAACGTGAAAACGAGACCAACCTTAAACGGACATTTCAGAAATTCCTCTCAGTTAGCCTAAATTATCTCATTTTTTGAAATATACTAAATTGGGGAGAAATATTTGTACACAACGGAAGGCGCAACTAGCCCGTCTTCGATTTTGTAGATGCGTGAATCAGGCGAACTAATGTTATGACAGGTAAATGGCAGAGCGCAGGAACACCTAGTATGCCTACACAATCAGTCCTGGATGCAAAAGAAGTCGCCAGGCGCAGCTGGTTGTGATTCAGACAACGAACGGTCGAGGCGGCAAGGAATTTTATATTCGTGCATGCTTATATACTATGCCGCTATTGGCGCCGTGCGATCAAGCTTTGTGTACTGACAACAACGTTGGACCACCCCAGTAAGCCACAGATATCCTATCAACGGGAGAGTACAATTCATTCGACCACGTCTCCACATGAAACCTAATCGACGTTTTACTAACATTTATATTGCAAGTATAAAGTTTATTTTGGAAATACCATGTAGCCAATATGTTACTGACATTAATTTAACTTTAGAATTGGGGTCTTTATGTTCATTACGTAGTTTCATCGTATAGACATATGCGGTGTGTCATTCTTGGTGCCTTCATTTTAGGTTTTCTCGAAGATTTATTTAGGGTGCTGTATTGGGGTGGAGGAGGGATTACGTAAAGTTTTGTAGGTAGATTTCTTGCAACAGAGTCGTCAAAGATTTCCCGAGATTTATTGCGTTTGAAATTCTATTCTCATTGAAAGTGGTACTTAAATTTTGCAGAAGTAAATGGTAGGGCCATAGGGCCAAATTCGACAGTGAAGGCTCACCGAAAATTTTGAGATCATTGTTACTCCGAAACACAGTAGCCCGTGGCTATCTCGCGTGGCGCGACTGATCACGTGGCGTCTAATTCATGTAACAACATGAGAAAAATAATTTTCTCAGACTCCACATATATGGTCTCCCCCTCGCCACATAGGTTTTTTCAAGAGTTACGTTTTGGGCAAGTTGGTTGTGCATGGCTATTATTAGACTTTTGCGTGCACAAAGACAGGACGTCGAACGAAGAAGGGCACACAACATGCGCAAACTTCAACTGGCTTTTATTGTGATAGCGACACATATAAACGCTTCCACAATCAGGAAAAAAGCAGGATGAGAAGAAAACAAACAAAGCCACGTGCAAAACTGCAAAACCACATGTGCCGCCAACACCAAATGTTGTCACTGTCACACCTCCAGAAACCTCACTTCCTTATGACCTAATGCTACAGACATGGCACTAACACAGCTCTGATCATGCCGAAAGAATTTCTCTGGCCTCAACTATCTCCCTAATTAAGCGATCTATGGGAGAAAAGAATATCGTGCATCTGTTAAAGATAGCATAACAACCATTGCATGACTTGCAGTGTTCTGTCATGCGGCCTTCGATGCCTTGCTTTACATTGCCGCGATGTTCTTGTAGCCTCTCGTTTACGCATCGGCTGGTTTGACCGCTATAACACTTGCCGCACGACAAGGGAACCCGATGTACTACACCTTATTTGCATGCAACGAACTCGTTTTGATGCTTTATCATACATTTTGGTTTCTCATTCTTAATTGGGCAGCTTTTCCTGCAAAATCTTTCAAGCTTTTTGGGGAGCCGGGAACACGACTTTGACGTCAGAGCGAGATCCTATCTTCTTTGGGCGATGTGAAATTTTATGGAAGTATGGAATGACAACCATTCTTTTTTTCTTCCAGTTTCCCGAAGCGAGTATTATGTTTCCACTGGTTCAGAATATAGGCTGAAACGGTCACGTTTGCAACCATGTATACATGTAGTCTTCCTACATCTTGCTGCGATTTAATTTTGCAGCTTTTGTTAATATATTAAGCTGAGTGTGCCGGGTGAAATTTTGGCTAGGATGAGTGCACTGCGCCTCCTTGTCGTGGGCATGTGCACTAGTGTGCGCGCGATGTACCTGACCTTGTGCGGTAGTTTGCCCCACGGCGACTACTGCGAGCATTACATTGAATTCGTCCTTGACAGTAAATCTGATATGGCAACTCCAAGTATAACGCGTTAGTCGGAACTCAAAAATGTACACTAGATATTCTGCGGACTTCTGCATGCATATAGTGAGCATCTATTAGAGGTCACATAATCCAGCGGGTATATCCTTGCAACTTTACGGCAACGAGCTCTGGATGGGACTTAGATAAATTATTATATATATTTGTATTGTTTGAGTAAATCTAGATATTGACGCACGTACTTGTTTCTTTCTCGTCTGAGCGCGTTTCACCGTCTAAATGCTAACCCTACTAACGCATGTGTGCAATGTTTGAAACAACATGTTCTATACACATCCATGGAACACAGATTGCTGGCTGGGACATGGTCTAACTGGTGGGGAAATAATATTTGGTAGCAGATGTAACTCGTTAATAAAGGCCTCACGCCATTGCATATCCGTTAACTCTGTCGTGCATCAGGCGATACTTCGCTTGGCAAGCTAGTAGTCGTAATAGTAGCACAGGACATTTATTGAAAAAAAAAAGAACGAGCATTGAAGCTGCTCGTGCCTGTTCGCTCGCCGGTTAGCAGGCTCCTTAGGTCACAAGCCGTGCAGCAGCAACTGACTACTGTTCCCGTCCTACCAGCCGCAGCTAATCGAGCGGATCTGAGCCGGTCGGCGCTGTTTCCCATTGGTGGAGTTGAAGACCGGGAACCTGGCTGTATATGCACATACCCCAGCTGTGTGAGATAAGGAGGCGTACTCTTTACAGTGAGGAGATATATATGGGACTAGTGCGGGATGGATAGCATGACATAGCTTAGGATGCGAGTAATTAGGTCATGGCTTTGAGTGTTTGCCAGGCAGCAGCATCTCCGCGAGTGACTGTATTGTGCAGGGCTGGTACCGTATAGCGCGTTTAGGAATAGTGATATACGAGGTGAGTGTTGGTAAGCGGTTAAGGCTCTAGGTAAGTCTCAGCCAGAGTAGAGTCTCTTTGTACAGTGCGAGATCGGTGTGCACTAAAGGGCCGCTGAACAGTGCCACATTCGTGTGCGCTATGGTACAGGTGTGTGCCTGGTGATTGCCACGTAGAGAATGGTAGGCCATAATCCAGAGGAGAATGATTGTGGCGGGTGTTGGTTGTAGTGAGTGAAATACGTGGCGAGCTTTGGAAGAAATATCGCTGACGTGCTTGCGTCATGCTGCTCGGAGGTACGAGAAAATGATGACGCAGTCCTATTGCGGCTGAGGCGCTCTAGGTAGCGCAATGCCAGTTTCCCCCGCTTCCGCAATGAAAGTATGTTGTACCATGGCTGCAGTAACTTATTTTTCCTCGCCGTATACCCCAGTCAGAGGCTGCGCAGAGAGTGGAAGAATGGCAACAGCATCCACGTTTAGGGCGCTAAGGTGGCCTTCGTGTTCGAGAGTCAAACCTCGTGTCCTAGCTTGTCTTCAATCAGCATGACAAGTGGAGTGCATGCTTCTGGGGATGGGTGGCATGTGAATTAAAAGGTTGACGCGAGGTACATTCATGAGAAGGAATTGAGGAGTGTGTAGGGTACGTCATAATATCTGAAAGCTGTGTCACTCGGTGGCTAGTTGTTGTAACCTTTACAGCTGACTACCAAGGTAATCATCCTTGCGTTCTGTGGCAGTGTTGGGAACTGTAAGTGCTTCTAGTCGTAACATAACCTTCAGGTTGGCCGTCCAAGCAGTTGCTCGTGGGCTGTTCTTCAGAAATTATCCAGGGCCTCGAATTGTACTCTCTTCACTGGGAGATAAAGAGTGGGCCATTGGAGGCAGCTGATATTGAGTGGCTGTATCAGTCGTAGGATGTCATTGTACTTACGACCATGCTTCCTGTTGGTGATGCGACAGACCACACGAAGAACATTTATGGTGGAGTGTGGTAGGCGTTGCTTAGCAAGGCCAGCTCTACTATCAGTTTCTATTTTCATGCCATGAATACAGAGCTTGCTCACCCGAGGGATACATTTGGTGCTTGTGAGGAATGTAACATCGGTGTGTATCAGGGTTGCTTTCCCTCACATTTTGCACGTTAGTAATAGGAGCTCGTGGAACGCCTTGAAATTTTCTGCGTTCCGTATAGTTCTGTACCTTGTTGGCTGCATGTTGTACGTACTTTAATCCGTATGTAGGGTGTCTTTGATGCCTCGTATGACACTAAGCAAGGAGGGGAGTGCCGCCATGGCAGTGCTGAATTGCACTAATGACAGCACTTCGTCTAGCGATGTGTCCGTGCTGTGTGCGAGGGGAGGTGGTGTCTGCAATTTGTCGATGCCGATAATGGTTGTATATTTGGTGTCGCCTAATCTGGCGATGGTGATAGTGATTGTGTGGCTCCACAATTGATGTTGTTTAAGTTGGATATACAAGATGTAACGGACCAGCAGTTTTGTAAGCGTACGAGCATCATGTTGAATGCCACCGAATCGCGCCTGATACCAGAAGGCATTGACGATCTGCTTGCGGCGCGAGTCGTTGCAGCTGAGCAGTATCTCTTGCCTGTGGACTGATTACGTGATCGGTTTTGTCGTGTGAACCTAGCTATTTGCTCTCTATAATGATATCAAGTGCAACATTGTCAAAAGTTTCCTTAAGAAAAAGGAGGCGAGAATTGTTGTTCTACTATTCATTCTAACATGGTCGAGGACTTCCTACTTTGGTTGGAGTAGAACACCTTGTTTGGAAAGGTTTGGCTGGAAACCAAACATAGTGTCTTTGAAGAGATGTTGGTCCTCTAGCTGATGTTGGTCCTCTAGGCTTTCATGAACAATGTGCTCGAAGAGCTATTCCAAGTAAGCTTTCAGTGATATGGGACGTAGGTTTGTTAGCCGGTTTTAAGCCGGTTAGGGCATAAGCATTATTTTAGCGGGTGTCCACTCAGTCGTAAGCATCCCGTTTGCCAATTTTTGTTGGGAAGGTGAAAATAAAGCTAGCAAATAGTCGCCGTCAAGGTTCAGGGGCAAATTACTGGTGATTAGTCGTCGCTAGGCGTCCTACTGTGAGTAGAGTTTCTGGGGAGCTCCCATAAATTCACGGGAAGTGATGGGCATTTCGAGTGTCTTATTCCCAGAGTTCCTATATTCCGGAGTGTTTTCACAGTTGTGGCTCGACTTCCTTCTTCATTCATTCATAATACTTCACAGACCCACTGAAGGGCATTGAGGAAGGGGGGTAATGGTTTGTACAGAACGGAAAAATCTAGCACGAAGAAAAGAAAGAAAGAAGTCACAATACGAAGGTTCTATGCACTCCCTGTGTACTTCTTAATACCTTTGGCGAAACTGCTAGTCGGTTCTGGTTGAAAAATTAGCTGCATGGTGTGCTGGCTCTTCCGCTTGTTTAGATGGCAGTGAGAAAGTGCAGCACAACATTGACTGAGCCAACAGTACGCTGCGGAGGATTACGCCCCCGACCCCAGTTTTGTCGCGGGTGATAATCGGCGAATTTCGCATTGGTGGCGGTAAGGGCTGCGATGCAGACCTCCGAACGCCTGCTGTATTTCTGTCAGCGTCATCATATGACGATACAGTTTCCGGGTCTCCAATGATGCAGAAAGTGTGTATGAACTGCTGAATTATCGCTGTTCGATAACTTTCGAGTGTTCATAAATTGTGTCTTTGATACATTTGATCTTATCCTCAAATTTGTCGATGGTGATAAGTCAGGTGGCCAGACGGTCATGTCTGAAGGCTGGCGACAGGTTGTAACAGGTTTTATGCGAAGAATATTACCCGAGCTCAACCCAGCTCCTCAGGCGCGGCGGTGTCGCCTTCAATACCACGTGACACCGTGACGCCATGACAGAGGAGAAACGGGGCTCCAACTCGCGCCATCGCTCACGGCGTCGCCTTCAAGGCTGACCACGTGACACCGTGACGTCATGACAGAGGAGAAACGGGGCTCCAACTCGCGCCGTCGCTCGCGGCGTCGCGGTGGTATATAAGCAGCTGCGCTTGCCTCTGCTAGACACTCACGAGGTGAGATGCCTCCTGGAGACAGAGGTGCTCGTTGGAATGAGAAGCGAAGGTTGCGGCGTGCTACAGAGACTGATTTTCTAGGTGGCTTTGGCTGAACTCTTGCAAGATGGGCTCGGTGGGAATCGAACCAGGGTCTCCGGAGTGTGAGACGGAGACGCTACCACTCAGCCACGAGTACAATGCTTCAAAGCGGTACAAAAGCGCCTCTAGTGAATGCGGTGTTGCCTTAGAAACGAGCTGTTTCGAAGGCTCAGGCGTGCGTCGCTTGCTCAGGCGCACATTTCGTTGCCGCGCCGAACGCTGCGTTGCTCGACGCTCACCGCGTCCAATGCGGGGCGCGTAGTCGCTGCGCCGTAGCCCATTGTCTTACACCCCTTGGCGGGTCGACGGGAACGCTGTCGCGTTCCACTCTTGAAGGCGAAGCAGAGTAACGCATGAGTTGTTTCTTCGTCTAGCCGAACCAAATATAGCCAAGCAACAGCAGTTCACCAGGCTAAACAGTGGTTCAACAACTAAAATAAAGGCTAGTATGCTTCGCATCCTGGGCTTAACCTTAGCTAAGCCACAGCCATTTTTTGGTTCAAAATTAATAGCCTGGGAGAGAAAGAAGATGCCTGGAAAACCAGGGAAGCTATGCAAAGCTTGTTCTTGTTAGCTACCCTGCGCGGAGGGAAGGGGTAAGACAGCAACTATAAAAAGAACGGTAACAAGCGATGGTCCTAGTGTTTATGGCGAAGGCCTGTAGACTACAGGAACCTAAACAGCGCTAATAAATGGTGTTTTTTTGTTGGGAGCAGTGGCCTAGAACTTTTTGCTCGGTACGTACAATTTATGCAGAGCTATGCACATCACTTGCTTGTGTGTGTGAGCGTCTGATCAGCAGCATGTGTCGCACGTGGGGCTGTTAGCCATATCAATAAGGAAGGCACAGGTCTGTGTAAATGCAACACCAAGCGAGAACAGTAAACGGTGGTGATCCAGGAGGTAGATGCAGCTGTGTATCTGGAGGCAAAGGTAAGCTACTTGTGGTAGAAACATGCGAGTTACACAGGATCAATGTACGTTAACGGGACATACAGGGCAGCCCAGCCATAGCATCAGCTAACGAAAGCAGGATCAAAACACATCGACCACTTGTATGTGGAGATTTGGTGGCATTATTACTGTGTCATTCCGCTGGTATTGCAGTGCCCCAGGAGCCACTGGACGGTTATGTCATGCCACTGCCATGGTTGCGATGATAATGACAGGTCTGTCACGTTTTGCGAGAAGTTGTTCATTTGCCTCCATGGTGCATTTTCTACTTTAGAAGTTTCTTGCATGTATTGTGGTATGAAGTACTCGGAGATTACTGGCCATCGTCTCATATTGCATTGCAGCAGCCAGTGTGCACAGTTGGTCGGCAAGTGTTAAGTCAGCGTACGTCTCTTGACTCATGCTGTCGCCGATTTTGGTAGAATGTTGCGAATTAGTGAGGATGGCGAGTTGATGATACTTTAACGTTTCATATAGAGGAGAACCTAGAGTGACCTAGGATGAGTAGTCAATTAGTGCTTGCTAGCTGTTTCATCTAGCGAAGGACCTGGTCTAGGCGGCCTAACTTCTTTTGTAGCGGCACATATGCTGAGAACGTAGAGCCTGTACTTACCATTTCCTTCAAGTACATAAGGACATGATCGATTACAGAGTCCGTGAGGGCATTTAGAATGGTTTCCAGTGGTGTACCTGTCAGGTGCCATGCGTGCATCTTGGGCAGCGTGCGTTTGGCAAATTGAATATATAGGTTGCGTGCCTCTTTGCTCAAGGTTGATAACCCTGGTGGGCTTCGTTGAATGTCAATGTTGAAGAGGAGAGCCGCGACAACTGCGGTGTCAAAGATGGGTGTTGTTGTTCAAAGAGCTTAGCCCTTTTGCTTACCCTTTATGCGAATTCCAGCAGGGTCTCTTCGCGTTGGAAGTACACTTTGCGGGTGTTTTGTAATTTGTTTTTAACCAGAAGGCCTTCGTGGTTGAGTGTAGCCATGTCTTGAGAGAGATTAGATGGTTACGAATATTTGTTCCTTCAAATAATTATATGTAAGATAACATAATGATGGATTATGCGGGGTCATGTAGAGACAAAGTACTACAAGCTATTAAATGCTGTAATAACTTCCATCCCTTATTCGATCTGTTATTTTCGAACTCGATCCGTAACGAGGCATCCCAAAATATTTATTTCCAAAATAAATGCGCGTGCTTTTAGCTTCAAGTTTTTTTTCGGTTGCATAGATCACGCACATTTATGACTGACAATGAGGCATCAAGATCGGTTAGTCTAGCCTTCAGGTCTTCAAAGAGGGGGGGGGGGGGGAATTATTTCAAATGAAATATATTGTCATGGACTTACCATTCCGTTCGCGACGTTAAAGTATTCTCTTAATGTGCCGACGCTCCTTATATCGAACTTTGTTTTAAAGCTTATCAGGAGGCCGGGTGTCCGTCCGAACACATGCTTAACAGTGGGGCCATACTGGTGTCCTGCAATAATTTATATGCGTTTACTATCGTGCATTGCTGAGCAGTTTCGCAAGTGCGTTTCGTGCGGAATCAGAGAATATTAGATTCCCGTTGCCGAGGGGCCCTTTCCGAAGCTTTTCATTTACCTGACTATTGCCATTATGAATAACCTCACACCAAGAACAAGAGAAAACGTGAGGCTATGCTTATTAAAACTGCATGACATCACGATGCCTTATGCACCGCAAGGTGTTTTTTGTTGAGACATCACGAACAGGGTGCCTTTTTAGCTGCACCAAATTTTTTTGAAGATTGCGCTATGGCAGATGGCAGAATTCTAACCCTTGATCTAAATTGCTTGATGAGACGACCATTATTTGTACGAGAAATGAAAATGTTGAATGGTTCAAAATGTTAAATAATTAACGTAATTACGCTAATTAACTTTGAAATTATTTACTTTACGCGAAATATTTTAATATACGAATTATAGCCACTTAGTTCGCAAGGCGTATCCACTTCGAACAACCTCTCTGGACGGCACTACAGTTGCGAGATATTCATTTTCAAAGCGTCCGTCGAAATGCATTGGTGTTCCAGTTACTTCTGTGCTTCGAGGCATAAAAGGGCGGTTCCTAAAGATGTAACCGCAACACCGGCAAGTAGGCCTGGCCTACTGCGAGTCCGCAACTTAAAGCTTCTAAACATGTTGCAACCAACATACAGTGAGCCACAACCCCGTAGTACGCAAAATTCAGGCTACATGGGCTGTTTGCATGCACACGACGTGACTGAGACGTGAGCCGTTCTATCTGTTTTCGAGAGTAGCTATATCAAACGAAAATGCACCGCAATCACATCCGGTAAAGGAAAGTCGTTCTCTTTTTCTTAGCTTATACATGCGCAACGGAGCCCTCGGCGCCGAAGCTCAGTTCTGTCGATCATTACCACGTTGTCTGAACCGCTCCTCTTACAGCTCCTGTAGATTCCAGGAGCTCTTTGTGCCCGCTCTTCTTTCCGTCTTTACTTCCCTCTCCCTTCCCCTAGTCCAGGATAGCAAGCTTGAGGCTTTAACACTGGTTAACCTCCCTGCTTTTCTCTCATTCGCATCTCTCTCTCTCTCTCTCTTTGTAAATAGCAGCGCCAGAGTTCCCTTAAGTAATTGTAGTGTGGACCTGTGTGGTTCTCACATGTTGTAAAAGAAAGGTGGAGGGGAGAAGCACTGACGAAGGTGAGTTGGGGAGAGGGTGGTCATGGGTGGCAGAGAGTGCAGCGGCGTGCTGCACGCGCTTAGGGCGTGAGGGTTAGCTGCGTCACTGAGGAAACAAATGTATTTGCGGGTTCCAGAATTGAATCACCTGTATACATTGCGTGCGATTCATGACCTAGGCTTCGAAGAATCTCGGTCGTTCCGCAAACCCTCCCAAGCATTAGGCAGAAAGTTTTTTTTTCCAAATTAGACTTCTTTTCTCAAGCTTTTATGAATGAGCTTTGGCTACAAGTGATATACCTGAATATTTTTTTTTGCTGAGCTTCGGTATTAGGACCGAAGTTTTGGCTATTTGTTTTCGGCCTGCACTGAATCATATGCATCAAGCATCATTTCTTGATTAAAAGCAGAAACACGGGACAAAGAAGATGAAGTTTGCTACGCCACAGTTTTCCCAGATAATCGCCTTCCAATTTCGTCCGTATATTGGCAAGTCCTCCATGGTAGATATGAGCCAGTGACAGAGAACAAACAAACAAAACAAACACTCCCTTTCTTTTGAAAGTACGTTCAGAGTAGATATACCTATGCAAGATCTCCGGCTGCAGTGGCATCACTCACGTAATGCACTGCAAATACATATGCTAGTATATTACCACGTGATTTTGCATTGTAGCTCATACTGAGCACCATAGTACCTGTATGGATCACATATGATAATAGGATAATAGTTACCTGTACGAGTTCCAAACAAAGGCCTAGGTCGCAAAGCGTAAAGCCCACTTCAGTGAATTAGCCTGGCGTAGCCTTCTATTACTCAGATATTCACGCCAACTAGTATTTGATTTTGTTGATTTTGCTTATTCTTGGTGGACGTTGCACCTTTATGTAAGAAATATACATTTTTGGGGTATTTATCGTCATATAGTGACAGAGAACATACAAACAAACAAACGAGCAAACGAACAAACAAATGCAAAACAAGCAAGCACGCAAAAAAACAAAAATTTGCCTTCTTTTGAAACTACGGTCAGAGCAGACATACCTACGCAAGATCTGCGGCTTCAGTGACATCACTCACGCAATGCACTGCAATACAGATGCAATGTTCTACTGCGCTCAGCATGATATACAACATGCGAGTACTTTACTACGTGTTTTTCTGTTGTAGCTCATACTGAGCGCAATAGTACGTCTATGGATCACATGTGATAATAGGATAATTGTTGCCTGTACGTGTACCAAAGGAAGCCCTAGGTGGCTTCGTTTGAATTGAATTAGCCTGGCGTGCCCTTCTAATGCTAAGATATTCCCGCCAACTATTTTTTTTTTCATTTCGTTGGTTTTGCTTATTCTTGGTGCATGTCGCCCCCGTTAGATAATAAATAAACATTTTAGGGTATTTATTGTCCTTAAAATGATAGCCGATCAGATCTTTATTTCTTCGCTGGAGCTAATAAGTGTGGAACCTATTGCGTGTCTCACCTACTTTTTGTCGGCTGGCCAATTTATTCCTTCCGAAATGCACCTATTTACGTAAAAGAGCTTCGTCAAACATCTCCCAGTGACATTAGGAAGTGACGCCATCAACCTCGTGCTCATTAGATGAAGCTCCGCAACTATGCCGGGCCAATTTCACACTTGAAACCATGTTCGTGTGTACGAGCCATATAACGACTACTCATCCCTGACCGTGTTTTTTATTGCACGCAGGCGTCGGATACAAGCTGACGTTCATCAAGGTAGCGAATGCATTCAAGCTCAATGACATCATGAACATCGTCCGCCATGCTGCACCTGCAGCAATCGTCGATGACGACAAGGAGGCAGCGGTGTCCATCGCACTGGGCACTTTGGACAACAAGGGATTCCCTGCAATGTTCAGGGCGCTAGAAAGTTCCCTCCGGCGACTTGGCATTGCAAGCATCGGTGTGACCGTTGCCTCGATGAAGGACGTTTACCTGAAGTAGGTTTCACTGCGTTACAATTAATTACTGCCGCAATGTTTTAGGTATGCATGGATATCACACGACAACTTTATTTCATATTTGGCTCTGCAAGAGGAGTGAAATAAGCTGCTGCAGAGCAGCTTGACAGGGCTCCTTTGAATTGAGCCGCAGTGAGTCTTTACAGAAAACAAAGAGAATTACGAAGTACACGAGCGCAGAACTGCACCTTGTCGTTAGACATGATGAGCCTAGCCAATAGTACGGCGCAAACAAAAAATATTATAGAAAAGAAAGAAAATACAATGGCAGTCAAAACGACAAACACGCACTAATTTATCAATTTTACAATAACATTATTATGTTAAGTAGTTGAGAATATCAATTGAGGAAGGTCACTGGGTACTTGGAGCTTCGGTTTCTTCTGCTAGTTTCAAAAGATTCAATGTTGAGCTTTAGCTAGCGAGTAATAATTCCGCGTCGAGATTCCTATTATCAGTAGGCACTCGTGGTGTTTAAGCAGCTAAAAGTTTGAGCGCCTTGACATTGAGGGCTGGGCGACTGAAAGCCATGTTTTAATGGACAATGATAGTGCTACAGCGAGATCTGCAGACGAGAGGGTTTATTTAGACAATGTACAAGGAGGTTAAAAGCCGGGCAGCATCAACAAATATGGCTGTCGATAGGCCTCCCTTCGTCTTGACCTCTTGTAAGCTCTACATTTTAGCATCTCCTCTGTCCGAAGGACAACTGGCTCATAGCGCTACTCTCAATCAGCGAAAGCACCGACTCGGTGCAGGTGATCGGAGAGTGCATGAAAAAAAAACTCACAGAAAAGCTATTGAGGGTCTCCTCGATATGATAAGGCGTGGGACGGGCAACGAGTACAATGTCCGGACGGGGATGAGCAGGTGGTGATGAAGGCAGCAGTGGAGCGATTTCATAAGTAACAACGGTCACTAGGATGGCGGCTCGCGCGAAATGAACGGTGTGCTGAAAGAGCAGTTTTTCAGATAGCCATGCACGTGGTGCCGGGGCCACAGAAGGATGAGCAATCCAGGAGCAAAACTGGATGGGACTGTGGTGGTTGTTGCACCGAGACTGCGTGTGTAGTTATGGGACTCATAAAATCAATTCCTAGCAAGTTGATGTGAATCGTCGGCACGGACAATAGTCTCTCGAGCACACTCACTCGTCGGGTACCCATAAGAAGGAACCAGGATATTCATGGGTAAAGTAGGGCTGCGAGCGTGTCCGAGGGAAGAGGGCGAAAAACTAGTGGTCCCATGCGGGGAAGTGTTTTTACGCTGTGGAAAAGGAGGCTAAAAGTGGGACAACAACAAGAAATATAGCGGGTGATAGACATAACTTTGTCCTCCTCTTGTCAGTCCTACAATTTAGCTTCTTTTTCTCCATCCACAAGACAACTGGCTCATAACAGCATCAAGTCATCACATGGGTATTATGGTCATGAATATCAAGAAAACGAATATTTTGGCTCGCGCTCTTTAACAGACAGTATAATATAATTCTGTGCGGATTATATGAAAGTTCTTCCACATTTCATTGTCACCTTCTCCAGGCATCATAAGCGCGGGGCGCTTACTTGAGCAGTGTAAAATGTGGCATTTTTCTTTCGTTTAGAGCACGCAAGCGACGCAATTACAGAATTGGAAAACGAGACAACTAACTCCTTCAAAAGGATCAAAAGGTTCCGGTTTATGAATATGCAGATCAACCCCAGTGGTGTTTGCACCGCATGGTTGTTCTGTTTTTTTTTGTTTTTACAGGATAAACTTGGACTGGGCGCCAGGCGGGAAAGAACGAGAACACGAAGTAGAAGGTATGAAATTATATTTCATTTCAAGTATAACTTTCGCCGACAGCACTCAATTTATTCGTCTCAACACAACAGGCTTGTCGACGTGACGTAATTTCCCGTAAAGAAATCACGTGGTAGAGAATAGAGAATCAGATAGCAGAAAAGAGAACCAGACTTATCATTCAAAGTCCTTACTGATAAATACACCCTTGGGACACGTACGTGGCCAGCCAGCTCTACCATGGCAGGTACCACCAGCTTTAGATTTGGACCCAAGCTCTTCAGCAAACGGCTTCCACTGATGAGGTATCCGCCAGATTATAAATAAGCAACTGCGACGTCATATTCTCCGCCGGCGAAATACGATGCTAATTGACTAGGAAGCAGAGCTGTAAATGCAGCAAGAGGGCCACCTCGCATGAAATTGCCGCAGCACGCAGTGGCTTAATTGCATATACTGCTCCGAAAATCATCTTTCAGCACTTTGCACCACATGAAACAAAGACAGCTACACCCGTCTCAGGGGAACTATGATTCACGTGTCAAGCATGAGGTTACGAGAACTGTCAATTCAGTAGTGACAAGTGCCCTGCTAGCACTACTAGATCAGCAACTGTCATCATGCAAACAGCCACTGAGTGGTAGTTCGGAAAGCATCATTCTGCGTTAGTTCAGCTACTGCTTGACACGGGCGGTCAGCGAACGGTCGTTGAATCCGTAAACGTGTAGAATAAAAAACGAACATATCGCGATCATATGCCTGTTATACACACAACGCAGCCTTGTGCGCCAATGCTTCGAAGTTTGTACTTGATAACGATTATGACATTCAACAACACCACCTTACGCTAACGCTCAGCCATTCGAGCCTACTGGCTGTCCTCAGTGAGTCAGCAATATAATCTTTGAGATATGTTCGTCTCATTCACCTTCTCCTGCTTTGTGTTGGCCCAGGTAGTTTTAGAGCAATCGAACAGATGCTGGGATCATCAATGTTGACTTTGTCCTTAGATACGTTGCGAAATAATTCCAGTTGGCTTCTGCGTACTTGTCATGGAATGCAAACCAGCTTTGTAAGCAAAAAAAATGTAACTTTCTGAGTCCATTAGGGTCTGCAGGAAGTACCTAGAAAACAACAAAAAGCCCAAGTGCACACGGATGGCCGTCTCACACCTACCAAATCACCGAGAACGTACATTATTGCTGGGCCTTTTTCGCTACCGTACTGCCTTCCAGCCTTACATTGTGCTTGTCGGGTAGCTTTCCCGGCTTCTTCTCGCAGACGTTGCAAGTTTACCGGCTCATCTTTCAGGCGACTACTGAGGTCGGCTAGTCGACTATCTTCTGGCACATATACGAAGCGTGGTTCAAAAGCTGATCTTGCTATTGTCTGGCCTAATGAAGAATTAGGTATAAAGTGAGCCTTGCGCAAGGGAGCATCCTAATTAGGATGGGTCGAGTATTCCATGGCACTCGATGTCACAGGTAATAAAACTCTGTTAATGCGTGCTACCTGCCCATTTGCAGGTCGAGGTATTGATGCGAATGTGCTCTTTACTGCCCGCGAAACTCGAAACTCTTCGAAAAGTTCAGAAATGAAGCATGAACAGTGGTTAGAGATTATTCTGCAAGGATCTCCTTAAACGCAAATAAATGCCTGCTGGAACATTACCTGTGTGCAGGAGTAAGCACGCAAACGTGAACTATGACTAAGAACACTCCGTCCCTGAAACAGTTCTTGCCAAATGGCCCTAATTGGCTCAAATGAACGATACTAAATCGTCTCTGCTCTGGCACAGTTTGGTTGCGATATCGCTGAACCTTGCCGCCTCGAGTCTTGAGGAATAGGCATTCTTATTACTGCCCTACATGCTGCTTTACATAGGCCGTCATTTTTGTTAGCCAAAACTTATGTCTGATGCGTGCGACGAACTGACCCTAAGCAAAACGTCTCCCAAAGTCATGGTGCCTTACTACGATAAACCTTTTCGTGCTCTCTACTTTCCACTTTCTCAACTTTCTACATTCCCATGCTCCCTAACAGTGCAGGTGGTCCTCTTTTTGCTTCGCCATTCTGATCTTTACAGTAGAGCAGTGAATTTTCAGCTTGAAGTCGGCGTCATGTTGTTTCGTTGCTTATCATTTGGCTAGTGGCTTTCGCAGTATAGCAATCCTTTGGCGCAGTTTGAATAACGGCCGCTTTTTTCTATTGTCCCAGTGCAGACCAGGGAAGAAAGTGAGGTGGGGTGCTCCAATTAGGAATCTTGCAGGCACAAGTGGAAGTCGGCTAGCGCAAGATAGGTGCAATTACGGATCACTGAGAGATGCCTTAGTCCTGCAATGACTATGAAAATAGACTGATGGTGATGATGATGATGATGGATCGACTAGGATACTGTACAAGTCAGTGTGTCTCGCCCGTTCAAAGTTTTCTGGAGAAGTCTCTTTATGCACTTCGACTGTCGCACAACTCTCAGCGTCCACATGAGCCACTTGGGCACCTTATTGTTGCCTAATAGTGTCGACACGCTGTTTACTTGTTCAGACCTCCCCGCAATAATGCTTTCGCAAATTTCCTAGTGCCCAAGGGAGCTGTAACAATGCAACTTTGCACTCTGGTGAACCCCAACCAAAACAGAAACTATCGCATCCTTCCTACGGCCCAGGCAACTGGCTCACGTATAAGCCGACTAAAATTTACGTCTGTTCTGCTTCAGTGGCTCGTCGATTTACGTAGTACACTAGATGCCGCGGATAAGTATCGTTCCTCTATACCAGCATACGAGCTATTCTGTTACTACTCGCATCAGTATTGACTTCAGTCTCATGCTTTGGGTCGAAGAACTCTCAAATGGGCTCTGACAAAAGCTTGCTTTTCAGCTAGTGTAAAGCATGGTGGGAATATTCTCACGACTTCGAGTTTGCTTGATCGTTGAAAAGATGGTTTAGGGGGTTAGTATTATGACAAAGCCCGGCACAAGTCACCTGAAGAAGCTCACCAACCTAAGAACATTTCGTAGCCTATTTACATTAGTTGATACTGGCAGTTATGTGAGTGCTGCTAACTTTCAAATACCCGGTTTGCGTTAATCGTGAGCACAAATTACGATACTCCACCTCAATTTTTTTCATTTTTACATTAGGAGAGACAGTGCCAATCTTGTCTTGGAGATGGAATTCATTTTTTGGTGTTGTCGCGTGGACCCCAAATCTTGGGGCAGAACAAGTAAATTGTCTAAATCAAGTTACCATGTTGCACTCACGTGGTGAAGTACGTTGGCAATCATTTTTCGGCAAGCAGGTAGATCAATATTTAAACGAAATACCATGTGCATTGGTTAAAATATCCATGTAGCGTGTTGAATACTGGCTTCTGCATGCTCGGCTAGCAAGAGGAATGTAAAATTTATCAAGCGCCATGTCCAGCCCGGTGAACAAGTTTATCCGATCTAGGTGATCCAACACATTGTATATTGCTGGCAGTGTAAAGCGATCTCACACAGTTTCCATGTTCAAACGGCTGTAGTCCATCACCATTCTATATCAGTCGTTATTCTTTTCGGCTAAAGATACTGAATTGCTGTACTCAGACTCTGTGTCGGATCAGTTCACAGGCCTTGAGCTCGTTGTTGATTTACCGAAGTATCTACTGTTTTTCCTGTCGACCTCGATTAGAGAGCCAACTCATTAGCGTACTTCCCGGTTTGAATAATTGACCATAGCCGCTAAAGGCATGTATCCGAGTTGCTTGGTGTGCATTTGAAATCACCTTCGGTTTCAGTTCTCCAACTCACACAACTCTTCTGTTTGTAATTTTATCACACACGGCCCGAATCACAGCGCCCACACTCTAGGATAACAAAAGGAAAACTTCCCTAAACACGGCCTCTCAACCGTTGCCATATTTTGCCGCGCTGACACTGCAGAATGTGAATTCAGCATCTCACTGCGATTGAACAATGGCCCGAATGCATAGGCTTCTATTTAAGGCGCAAAACTGATTTTGATTTTCAGCTATGAGAGTGCGGGATCTCCGTTTTATCGCTAGTATATGCAACTGTGAAGTACAATCGAAGCAAATCGATCGAGGCTAGAAAGAAGCATCAGCATCGAAGTAGGGGAGGTGGGCTAATAATGCCACCGCATGCGAGCACTTGCAACCGATGCATTGCGTATACACTGCAATGTGCGTGGTGGGCACAGTGCTCAAGCAGGGAGGCTTGATACCATGGATACCCATGCTCAAAGACGGCAACGCCGCAGCTCGTTCCACTTATCAAAGCACTCTGGCCGGCGAAAGTGTGATCTCCAGCTAATTTGAAGGCGTCAAAGCCAAGACAAAGAGGAGGCAGACTAACTACGGTGTACGACGGTCATGGAACCTGAATCACTTTGAATGTTCTACAAAGAACGTACTGCGAAATATGTTTCTCGAGGAATCTGAAGGAGAGAGGGTTATGGAAGCAGCCTCTATGCGTGAGCCGTAAAGGTCTCAGGTGCAACATGAATTGGACGTCCTACTGCAAGTTATCTGCAATTTTTAAAGCTATCATTAGAAATGCAACCAACGCCATCAGCACGTCGAGCGGGCAACCCTCTCAGGAAATCTACATGGGTCCGGCAGATGTCACTAATCCATTTCGGACATGTGATTTTTAATTGGCCATCCATCAGGCATAGCGTGCCATCTAGGGTATTGCTTTACTTTCTGTAAACAAAACATCGCGACATGAAAATGTCACCTTTATGCCTTTTTTGTTGTAGAGTTTGTCTTTTTAATGCTTGGTGCACCTGACAATAGAAAATTCTAAACCACTCGTCATCTTTATCCACAAAGGCAAACTTCTGCCGGTAAGGTTTCGCTAGATGGCGTGCCGAAAGGAACGTAATTTCTTTTGCGCCTAGTAAAATCTAAAACGTCAAAACTGGAAATTAAGTATAGTGGCTCTAAAAAAACTCGGTAGCCCTTTTTCCTGATTTCTAATGCAGTTTAGAATTTCCTAACTGACGCGCACACGTTCATGGCAAGCGTTCCCAATCCGTAGCTCAGTCATCATTTGCCGGCGCTGCCCGGACGGGGACTGCGCGTCTCATGACAGGGCACCTGAAGATGATATCGTTACGAAACGGCACTGGCGGAGAGCGAGCCATGAAAGCAGGCTGAGCGCTATCTCGACCGCTCTTTCGGTCCGTCGCTGTACCTGTGAAAAGATGGCTGCGACCTACAATCGCTGTAAATTCTGAAACGTGTCATCTTTTCCATCGAGGAGCGGTCCCAAACCAAAGAACGAAATCAGAGACACACACGTCGTTACTCTAAGAACAAAAGACGGAGGAACCATTCCACACGTCAGCAAAATCAGAGTCCTTGGGATGTTCATTGAGAGCAACGGCTCTAACGCCGCTACAGTGGAGAAGATCGTGACAAAGTCGAATAATGCCTTGAATCTCATACGACGCGTAGCCAACAGACAACACGGCCTTAAGGAAGAAAATCTCCTCAAGCTAACACACGCCTTTGCGCTATGCCACTTCACCTACGAGGCGGCCATGCACAGATGGAAGGTAGCGGAGAAGGACAAACTCAATGTACAACTGAGGAAGCTAGTCAAACTAGCGCTGGGAATCCCCAAGAACACCGAGACAGAGCTCCTGCTGCAACTGGGGGTACACAACACACTTGAAGAAATCGCCGAAGCTCAAGAACGGGCTCAATGGACAAGACTTTCTGGAACCAAACCGGGTAGAGAAATCCTAGCCAAACTAGGCCATGACACCACAGTAATCGAGAATCTTTATCAAAGCGTTCCGACGGACACACGCAACTCCTACACGGTTCGCCCACTGCCGCGGAATATGAACCCCACGCACCATCAACCCAGAAGGCTGGCACGCGGATAGTTCATCCTGCGCGAAATACGTGATAAGAAAATCCTAGCCTGTTTCGTTGACGCGGCACAGTACCCAACCAGGAAGGCCTTCGTTGCCACAACGATCAATAAGCAAGGTCAAGTGAGAAACGCTCTCACAGTCAAGACCCACAAGTCCGAGATAGAAGAACAGGTTGCCATCGCACTCGCGCTCACAGACCCGACTACCACCCACGTCTACAGCGATTCACGCTCGGCCGTCAAAGCCTTTCAGAAAGGAACAGGTACAAGACAAGCACTACAAATAATCAATCGATCCGCACCGCCAAGCATCACACCATCTGCTGGTTCCCGGCACACCTCGGAGAGATCGAGGACGCCCCTCACAATCTCAATGAGATGGCTCACAGGAGCGCGCGAGACCTAACCTTCCGCGACGCCACCTATTTTGGTCGTGACCATCCCAGCGAGAATCGGGACCCTCCCTCTACATATAACGAGATCATAAAGCACTTTTATCTAGACCGCAGAAAACACAGCACACCTCACAATAAGCTCATCAGGCCTCAAGCCCTGACGTTCAGAATGCTTCAAACAAACACGTACCCCACGCAGAACAGACTACATCACTACATGCCTGACCTATACAAAACATCATATTGCGAAAATTGCCATAGTACACTAGACGTACATCACTTGCTGTGGCCGTGTGGTCGGACCCACGCAAACAAGGATCAAGACTCCACCAGGCTACAAGACGCATTACGCAGCACGGACCTGGCGGAGCAGCTCCGGGCCGTCCAGCGAGCCCACGATGCGGCCAGGGAGTTACAACTCCCGGTCCCAACGTGGGAGTAGCCTGCTCTATGGGACCTTGCGCCCCGTAGCTCGCAGGACCTTTCTATAAAGTTACTCCATCCATCCATCCATCCATCTTTTCCAAGATATATCCACTGAAAATTCTGTCGAGTAGGAGTGGGCCCCCTTAGCCACCAACATGGTACACTGTATGAGACCGTGACGGTGCTAGCAAAAGGTCCATCAATTGGCTAGATCTTGCCATTCGTTGAAACATGCGCAAGGGCGATCGATCAGCTAGTCCATACCACATCCAGAAGAGCAACCGAAGAGCTTTGATGCTTCTGAAACGCAAATTGTTCTCAAAACGCGAGGGGCACTCGGCAATATAAGAGAAATTGAACCTTTTCCGGCGTCCTTAAGGCAGTTGCTTCTTAAGCCCAGACCACACCTACGCTTGCGAACGCGCGCAAGCTCGCGTCTACGCGCTTCCGCCTGCCGCGCCTCGCCAGGAATGGCGGTTTGCACCCACAAATACGCGCGGAAGCGTGCGCTCCTGCGCGCCCAGACATAATTGGTTGAGAAGACATCGTTTCGTACAGAAATATTGACGGTGCTGTGAAATGCTTAAATAGTGATAAACGTCATTTTTATTACTTTAGAGTTAATGAACCAACGCAAAGGAACGAAAATGCGCTGCCTTACACGACATAATCAGCTTCGCATGAAGTGGCAGCAGCACTGGCACGCTATCAACGGCGCCGCGTTCCCGCCTTTCCGCGTCGTCTGCGTTTTTTATGGCGCGAACCGGCGCGCACTGCTTGCTCAGATTTCGTGCGTTTCTTGTGTGCGGTCAGACGTGATCGCTGTCTCCCTGGCTGCATCCCGTCGACATTATGCCCGCAGTCTGTACTCGTACGAGGCGTTTACTGTAGCTGAAACAGATACTCTTGCTCATGATAATGAAGAGGAGACGAGACCAACGACGGTGCAGGCAGTGGCGACGCTGGTGGATGTGACCTGTGTTTTTGGCCCGAAAGCAAGAAGGACTTTACCACACAGCTGTAAGTACTCTGCTCATTTTACGTAGAAGTGTTTTGTCGTGTCGCTATTTAGTATCAGTCCATGGTTGAATTTGTAATTGCTAAGAAACACGTGCAGCGCTGAAAAGACGATACGCACGCGCTCTTTTTGTGTCATTTCGCCCCCATTGTCGTTAATCTGTAAGTCTTTCTGCTCGCCTTTATATCGCTTAGCAAGTTCACTGTAGTTTTGGTGATGCAAATGACCTCTGGTCACCCTCTTGGCGATCAGGTACATACGATGCATTAACACATGAGACGACCATTCACAGCCACGTCTGTTATGTCTGGATGATTGTTTACATTCTTCATGGCAATTGCAGATGTGCCGCATGCGACAAGGAGATCACGGATTTTTCTGTAAGTACTACAGAATGACGCCGCAGCTTTTCGATAAGCTGTTAAACTTTGTGGCTGCGGACCTGACCCGACAGCAGTTAATCAGGGAGCCCTTGGTGCCTGGAGAGCGACTGGCGATGACATTGAGGTTCGTAGAAGTACATTCCACATTGTGAGTAAAATTATTTACCAGTGGAGTACCATGTGTGTGCTGCTACAGTCGTAATGCTATTACATTTTTTAACATTATACTTTGCTGTATATTTTAAAGAAACTGCGTAGGCTGCTGCCATAAAGTGTTTCTGGTATAGAGGTTAATCATAGTATGGTAGTTATCAGGCTAGGGCCCAGTCTCACAGGCTAGGAAATGCTGGCCCACAGTTTGTGTATGGAACAGCAATTTCCTGCTATTTTACATCTTTTATGTACTATGTGGTTGCTTGCAGAAATGGGATGATTTTTATTTGTATTGGTTCATGAGGGGTAAAATGTAAAAATGCTGATGTCCAGTGCATTGGGGGCACGTGCCCATAATTAAATGATGGTTCTGGCACGTAAAACCCCTCAATTCAATTTGATTGGTGCGTGAGGGCAATTTTTGTTTTGTTTGTCATATGACAGTTACCTGGCATCAGGGCAGGAGATATGCCAAGTAGCGCTGTTATATCGTGTAGGTCTTGAAACTGCCAGGCAATGCCTACATGGCACATGTCGAGCAATATGGGCATGCCTCAAGGATCATTTCATGCAAGTAAGTATGCCATTACACTTCACTTATAACTGCTGCACTGTGATAATTGCTGGTAGTGCGGGCAAAATGTTTGCCAATTAATTAAAGAATGATCAGCCTTCAAGTAGTATCAAAACACTAAGTAATCAACTTTGCCTTGGTACATTAGAGGCAAAGCATTTCTTCTATTGCATAAATGTGTGTTACACCGAGCTTGCTCCTGTCGACATAGCAATTACGTTTATCACTTGAAATGACATTGCACACTTTCTAGCAATATGGGCATTATGTGCTCTGAATTTTCCAGTCAGTCGTAATGGCAAGTGCCATACTATTCTAGACACCAACCCAGGAGGAGTGGGAGAAGATTGCTGAAGTACTTTCAGCTCGATGGCGATTCCCTAATTGCTTGGGGGCTGTCGATGGAAAACATCTAGCAATCACATGCCCACCAAATTCTGGGAGTAATTACTTCAACTACAAGGTAAACTGCTATGCTTTCATTTTATTTGCTTTATGTACTACGGATGTTGTTTCTTTTGGTAATTGCACTTCTGCCAGGAAGATGGTTTGTAGATGGTACAATTTACATGCAGTAAAGTCAGGTGCCATGTACAGTGCATTGTAGTGCTGTACAAGAAAAAAACTCAAATGCAAATGGGCATATGGTTATAAAATGAGGTATTGTGGTTCCTTAACCTTCAAGCATATGAGGGGTATGAGTATGAAAGGACACTATTGAGTTTAACGATTGACAACTCACTAACATCCATACCATCCTTTGATGATTTTGCAGTTACCTGCATTCTGCAGCCATTTCAGCAAACTTTCTTATACGATAGTACGCAGGTGACAATATTACCAAGCCTTGCTTGCTAAACAGGTCACTCGAATTGCCTGACAGTGGCCGTATATTTGCTGTTTGCATGTGAATGTCGACACTTGCTCTGATGCTTTAATTCAGGGAACATATTCAATTGTCCTCATGCATGCTTTATTTCAGGGAACATATTCCATTGTCCTCATGGCTGTCGTTGACAGCAGTTGCAAGTATGTGCTTGTTCATGTGGGGGCTGAAGGTCGCGTGAGCGACGGAGGCGTATTTAAACACTCTGAATTTGGCAAGGCCCTTGTCAATGGAGACCTCAACATACCCTCACTTGGCCTCCTCCCACGGACTACAACAGCTGTACCCCACGTCTTCGTTTGGGATGAAGCTTTTCAGTTAAGAAAAGACTTCGTGCGCCCATTTCCTTCAAAGCACCTTGAGGATGAAAGAAGAGTCTTTAACTACAGGTTGCGCCGAGCAAGGTATGGTGCACTGAGATTGTGAAATTCAAAAATGAGACACTGACAGTCATTCTCTCTTTTAATAATCAACCTTTTATTGCAAAATCAATGCAAGTAGAGGTCTTGAAGAATACTTGAACAATCTGAACTGCTTCAGAGCTTCTCTCTGGTGTTCCTTTAAAGTGCACAAGTACTGCGCAAGGAATTAATATACCGCAAGAAAAATAGACGTATAGTACTTCTGACACTGGATTTCTTGCAGTCTGTTTGTATCATTACTGTAAACATGTCTTCTCAAAAAGGCACACTAAGGGAACAGGTTCTTCTAACCATTTTTTAAAATAAATGTTTCTGAAGTTTGAATTTCAATGTTCATTTGCTATATTCCGACAGATGGTGTGCTGAAAACGCGTTCGGGATCACAGCAGCAAGGTGGCGGATCCTACTGCGGACCATTAACTTGCTCCCCACAAACGTGGACTTTGTTGCCAAGGCTCCCTGTGTCTTGCATAACTTCCTAACTGTCCTCAATCCACAGTCTGACAATTACAGAGATCAAGAGGACAAGTTTGGAAACATGGTAGGAGGACGCTGGCGTGAAAGCATCCAAGCTGCGTTGGGAGACGACAGAATGCAGCAGTTTTCCTCGCTTCAGTCAACACGATTAAAGAATTACGACAGTGAAGCTGCACATGCCAGGAACCTCTTCGCAGCCTATTTTTTCAGCAATGTAGGTGAAGTTCCTTGGCAATGGCACCAACCAGGTGTTTCCAAAGAAGGCGCTTTGAAGCGTCTACGTGAGCAGCAGTTCTACCAGCTGCAATGATGGTGAGCATTTCCTCGAAAGAGCAAAAGCCACATAATCTGACTTCATACCAGTCATTCATAATTGTTGTTCACTGTGGCCTACCAATCATGCTGTTTACGTATCAATTTTGTGGCACCTGTGCAAGAAAAAAATGTTTGTGTTACTTTGTTCATCCATGTTGTGAAGTGTGTAGTGCGCTTACTTAATGTTAACTGGATGTTTGATGTGGAGTAGAAATAGACTTGAACTTCGGTATTCATGACTATCGAAACCGTAAACATTTTATTTACAAGCACAAAAAAATACGGCATTTATTTAAGCATACCCAGCTACTGCTGGCTCGACAGGCAGGGTCGTTCTGGCCAGCCAAGCTGCCGCGAATCCAACTGTTACTCCCCATTCGCTCCATTGCAGTTTGCCTGAAGTGGCAGGCCACAACTATGCTGTTGCAAAGAGTATTGCATGTGCAAGCATTGATGAGGTAGAACATATCACATTATGTCAGGAGGGCTTCAAATAGGAAAATAAAAGCGCCTATAAATAAGTGCAAATTGAACACAGAACAACGACAAAAAAATATCATTGGTAAGCAACGTGCATGTTAAAGAATGGAGAATGCAGCGTAAAGCAGTAAAAAACAGGACATAAAAAGCAAACAAATGAGAGGTGAGGCATCAAAGTACAGTAATACACAAATGACTATGGTAAAAACAGCCATACGAGTATCTGGAGGTAGGCATTCTTGGTTTCCACAACTTGGCTGTCAAGAAGAGTATTGCACAGGTGAAAGGCACGTGCATGCATTGAAAAGCTATAATGTATCACATCATGTACGGATGACTAGGAATGGGAAAATGAAAGTTGAACACTGACCAGTGCACATTGAACACATGAAAACTTATCCAGAACATAGAAAGCCGAAATAAAAGTACCTACCGTGGTTGCTCAGTGGCTATGTTTTTGGGCTGCTGAGCATGAGGCTGCGGGATCGAATCCCGGCTATAGCGTGCACATTTCTATGGGGGCAAAATGCGAAAACACCTGTGTACTTACCTTTAGGTGCACGTTAAAGAACCCCAGGTGGTCAAAATTTCTGGAGTCCTCCACTACAGCGTGCCTCATAATCGGAAAGTGGTTTTGGCACGTAAAACCCCATAATTAATTTTTTGAAATAAAAGTATCAGTGACAAGCAGCTAGCGTGTTCAAAATGCATAATGAAGCATCACAATAAAGCAGTAACAAACAGGACATAAACGCAAGCATATAAGAGATTAGGCATCAAAGTACAGTGATACACAATTCAATATGATAACTATAGTTGTACGAGTATCTGGAGGTACACATTTTTCTTGGTTTCCACAACTGGGCTATCAAAAAGAGTACTGCACAGGTGAAAGGCACATGCAATCATTGACCAGTTAAAATGTATCACATTATGTAAGGACCACTAGAAACAAAAAAATAAAAGTAAGCAATAAATATCAAAAGCACATGAATAAGTGCAAAGTGAACACATGAAAACTAAAAAAAATTTATGAAGTATCAGTGACAAGCATCCATGTAAAAAGTATGTCCATGTGTTAAAGTATGCAGCATCAGAATAAAAGACGGAACATAAAGAGTGAATATATGAGAGGTGAGAGATCAACATACTGCAATATAGAATTGAACACATTGAAAAAGAAAATAAAGAATAATATTATGAGTACCTGGTGGAATGCAGTATGAGCAACCTGCTGACATTTTCTTGGTTTCCATAACTTGGCTATTGCGAAGATTATTGCACGGTCGACAACACATTAAATTTAAAAGTAAACGTATGTATACAAAAGTAAGAAAACAAACATACTCGGAAAACATGCTGCCTTGATGTGCTGGTTTGTAGTATCACTGTGCCTTCATGGTGCAGACAGCACATCGACGAGCAAGATGAACAGATAGCATAAACATTGCTCCTTTGTTTCTTTTCTTTGCGATGTGCGATCGGCACTCTGAAGCTGCAGTGAGAAGGTGCCGAGTATGACAAAAAGAAAAAAAAATAATCAGTTAATTCCTTAATGACATTCAAAATCTTTAAATAGATGTCCGCTTGTCTTTCCGTTCTCACTCGTTTCATGAGTGGAACAAGTCACATTGCAAACAGCTCGATGTGATCTGTCGGCTTTGTTGTTTCGAGAGCACTGGTGACACGCTGAAGCTGCTGCGCCAACAAATCGTCTGCATTTACCTTTCTTTTCCTGCTCGTAGGCGTGCCGGACGACGTCACTGAAGATGCCTGTGCACGAGGTGCAGGCGTTGCCACTGGTGGCGCCGACACCTCTGTCACCATCACCTCCTCCTCCTCCTGCCCCTCCAACTCGTACACGCACGTGCTCCTCATTGCCAAAGTGGCACATGTCGTCAAAGAGCTCTGCAGCAGTGGGCGCTTCCTCCAGGTTATGGCTTGCTGCGACAGGTTCCTGCTGGCTCAGCATTTGGAAGTTCCCTGATGTGCTGATACATTTGAAGAAAGAAATGTTCGTTGTAGATACTTTTGGCTGTAAATATTTCAAATGATGCAAAAAGCAATGTGAAAATAAAGTTCATTAACTAAATTGTATAAGTGCTCCTTATCTGAAGTGGTCACCCAAAGATATCAATAACACATGGATACACATAACACTTTAGCATCATCATTTACTTTTATTCTAGTTTACATTGCCATTCCGTATAGTAGCACATTCTACATTTCAGTGAACACAAGACTCTTCCCTTACTGAATACAGTTAATGTTTAGAACTAATGTTTGTTATCCCATAAATAAGCCATATTACACTGCTGGCAAATGCAATGTTAGAGTAGTCCAAGTCTTTGAATATTTAGAAATGTGCTGTGTGCAGTAACATTTTTATCTGAAATTGGTACACTGAATTATTTTATGCATGCTAAAGAAATATTACAGTGCCATTTGATGAAAATATAAGCTTTACAAACTAGCTATAGCCACAGGTCCCATCCATTGAAGTTAATTGATCCATTAGCAGCCGATGTTACAAAATACATGGAATTCATCACACTTTAAAAGATTGGCTTGTCGTAGAAAAAAATTTGGCTAGGGAAGCGAGTCAAATGAGATTCTCCACACTAGGTGTGAAATTCAGGAGATTTCCAAGAGTCTGCGCGACTGATTACAATGTTGCAGCTTTAGCACCAATGGACTGAATGTGGGCATTCGCTAGAGCTACTGGGCTGAGTGAAAAGCACCATATGGAAGAAATCATGTTAGAAGGCTTCGGATGGTGGTTTGAATTTCTTGGCAACCATTGAAATGCATGGTTCGCCATGCTTATAAACTACATGCGAGCTAGAAATTCGTCTTAGTTTTGCGGACCGAATAACACTACGTTGATCATCATCCACGTAGTTTTTATGAAATTGTGAATCTCGCAACAACGGCAGTCCAATAGGACAGTTTTACATAGTGAGGCGATGCACGAGTTGTCCTCCTCTAAGCGACAAAATAACACGCCATTAAACTTACGCTCTCGTTTCCATTGTGTTGCGGAGAAACATCAGGAGCTCGAAGAAGGGCCACGTACATTCGCTCTCTTCTTCGGCTCCCGCTCCGCTCTTCGGCGGAGTTTGTCGCGAACCACCCTTTTTGTACGGCGGTGACACCGTCTGTGCAAAAGAGTAGTTCCATTTTACGAAAATTTCTCAAGCAGCAGCGCAGAATTCAAGCAAGCTTCCCTTGCACACTGGGCAGAACTTCCTCCACAAGGCAGCTCCACTTCCCTCCACAAGGCAGCTTTCTTCTGTGGATTTTTGTGGTCCCTGTGGCGAGAGAGCCACAAAGACAGCCGTGCCTCTACAGCGGAGATTAGGCTCTCGTTATCGATGTATATATCTTCCGCTGCTGCCATTCTTGTGTAGTACGCGCACCGAATAAAGAACCAACTTGCACGCGAATCGATTGCGTTGCTATCGAAACTGGCGCCAAAAGTTACAACCTATTGGATGTTTAGGAAGCAGCACCTTGTGATTGGTCCCTGCGGGAAAATGTACTTCCGGTCTAGCAAACAAAATCTAGCAGAAGAAAGCCTTTCTGTACCACGATGAAGCCTCAATATTTGTAACCGTAATTTTTTTTGTTTTGAGAGCTGTTATATCATTGAAAAATCGAAAAGAAGCACTTTCTTGCATGACATAAATAGGCCTCACTGAGAGTTGCATGTACCAAGCCATAGCCGTGTGGCCAGGCTGGCCAGGCGCGCCGACGCGAGGCAGGCCGAGCGTGTGATAACAGAGCGGAGGTGTTCCCTGAGATCACGCCGCGTTTTGACGCGTACGAGCCATGTCGCACCGTCTGCGCATGCGTGGGCACGTGAACGCGAGCTGGCGCGCGTCCGCAAGCGTATGTGTGGTCTCGGCTTTAGAGGATGCTTTTCGCACTTTCTGGGGAGTTGTACTGCTATAATTCCGAATTAGCAAGCCACGTTAGCGACGCACGCATACCGACACAGGTGCTCCTCATTAGACAATTTTGTTGCATTCACAAAATTTATGTAGTTTATCGGAATTTCTGTCGTAACCAATACAGACAATGGAACTAATTTCGAAATATGTTCTTGTGTTGCTGTGTGTTTGTGCTGAAATGTTTTAAGGCTATAAAGCTCTTATCTGAAATTCTTCAAATTGCTTACTTGTACCTTTGGTTTGGGATTTATTTCAAGCCAGTTTAACACCAGGAAGCACACCGTGTCATTTTTTATAAGCTACAGTTGATGCTCCAAAACTCTTAATTAGGGGCTCTAAAACACATGTTGAGACCATACTAGTGTTTTTATATGCAGTAAACAGACTTTAGTCGCAAATAGATCAGTAAATAAATTACGAATTAAGTATTTACTGTACTATTCGATTTTTACTAGGTTATCAAATCAGTCTTCTTTGCACCAATGTACTCTCCATTGCAAAATATGCAGGGAAAATGCTGTTTTCATTTTCGCTGATGGGAAATGGTGATCAGCATTTGTGAGGTTAATCCACTAAATTTCAAGTTTTATTGCTTCACAAAATGTTTCCAAGTTCTGACTAAAACTAAATACAATAGGAGCTTCCATAGTCAAAGTATTGGTTTCACTTGAAATGGTTCGAATGACCCTATTCGTTCTATACTTTTTAACAGCGATCGCAGTGCCAGTATGTATCTCTATTTTATAAAGTCTCACCGTAATAGGACATACGTTTAGCGTATACTACCACGCATTATCTCGTCTAAGCCTTTCTCGTGTTGTGCTATCCCATTGATTTACGTAGGTGAGTAATCCTTCCTCCGGAGTACGTCTTTGATATACTAGATCACGGCGATAAAGTCGCTGTCCAGGCTCCTTCATTTTCTAATTCTTACCTGCCACGCGCATCCAACGAGTCGAATCAGCGAGCGCATCAGCTGCAACTATTCGAAACCACCACGCTTTTTTGAATGTCCTGGCTGACACTGTACAGCAGAGAAATGAACATTGTTTTGCATTTTAGCTTGTACATGTGGACGTTTGCGCATAAATTGCAATTTTCTTTCTATCATACCTAATACTGCAAAAGCTGGAACTGTGAAATGTTTGACACATTGTCTCGTACAAACCACTCTTCTCTGTCGTGTCAATTATACTTACGGTACTTGAAATAAATGAATGAATCAATGAATGAGTGAATACTGCTCCTAACTCGCAGGAAAAGACATCGAAGGTGTCTGCAAACCAATCACGAAACGGCGCGCGATGGCCAGATCTTTTGGAGCCCTCTTCAGAAAGCGGTTTCTGAGCCTCTTGCGGAGCTGGGATCTCCTGGTAGCGTTTGGCCTTGTCCCACTCTTATTGCTGGTGTTGTTGACGTGGAGTTCGGGACATGGGCAAGCAAGCCGTCAGTTGGTGCAGAGCCAGAGTCAAGGCGGGACCGTCGAAATCGCAGTAAATATGGACGTCCATTTCCCGGGATCCACCGTGCTGGTTGGTGAGTCACCGGCCACCAACGTAAGTCGAAACCTGCGGGTACTCGTGGAATCACAAGGCGGCCGCGTGCTCACCACCACAAAAGACGTGCGGAAGGAGCTCCAGGAAATCATCGACCAAGACTTCTCAGGTTACCTCAAGGAGTACGCCATGATCGTGGAATTCAAAGGGAATGCGTGAGTATATTGACCCGATTTATGCCGTCGAATGCGGTTACAGTACTTTTTTTTCGAAGAAGTCGTCCCTAAGGCACAGTAAGAAAAGACTAGGAAAAAACAAAATTACAAATCTCAAGGCGATCTTGCATGACGCACGAAGCCTAAAAGAGCTGTACAGGGCTACGTCTTATACCGAGACAGGTGGCATCGTTCTCGACGGAGCCTTCCCACTTGTGATGCTGTGTTTGCTACTAGGTTTCGTTGCATCATTCTTATTACGGCGGAAAAGGGGAAATAATGGCGAATCCATGTAAAGAACATCGTTTGAACCGCAAGAAGGACTAATCTTTATTCCGGTTTGAGCACAAGTACATAGACTCGTGCTGGTCGGTATGGATTCACACAGCGCGAACCAGAACGAACGCACAGGTTTACGAAGGATGAGCTAACAATGGTACAGGGACGACGCACAAGAAAATAACTTGCCAACACTGACCAACAACTCCTCATTTATCAAGGAATCTCTCCTTTTGTACGCAGAACCGCGCACTTGACACATGAGACACTTCCAATCCCAGCATCATATACCGTACGCGTTCGTCATCCGTGTTGCAGAAGCGTTCACATACGTTCTAGTCATGCTAGGGAAGCTTGACTTCGTATCTGTTGCCATTCTGCTCTCTGAAATACGACGCGACATTAGGCAAGCATTTTTTTAAAAAACCGAACAGGTGATAGATAGTGTGACGCAGCCTGCGAGTGCGCATCTATGAGACATCGAAACAGCAGCTCTGGAACTATAGTGAGGAGTGTGCAGGATTAAATTTTTTTTCATTTATCACACATAGTTTCAGTGCTCTAGGCCAATGCAGAAATAAATGGTTTACATGTGCAAATGGTTTCAAAAGATACATGACTAGCGATACATCCGAGGCCACCTAAGCACCTCTTATAAGTTGTGAATGCGAAAGCAGTAATGTCGACTTAAAAGCCACTGAGTGTCCTTGGAGCTGTGGCCAACTGGTCCTCCACGCGGGAAAGCCAGCGCGTTGAGACACTTGGCCAACGCATCCTCGACAGAACAAGGCCGGTGAACTTCGATCCATGACGTCACACCACCTTGCCCAACTGCCATAGAATCTAATGGGGACGCTCCCGAGTAAGCCGCGGTGGTTATGAGGTCACCGCTTTCGTGATGTCGGGTTTCGCATAGAAACTTTGGCACAAGTAGCACGATGTCCTAAAGCTAGTGCGTAGGGCCACGTTTCGCCCAGTGGGTAAGTCAGATCGGCTTTGGAGCCGAGTAGAGGCCAGAAGTCGTAGATTTGAAACACGCTACCGCCGTTCTTCCTTTCGAATTTATTTCCTTTTTTATATAGTTATGTCTTCGTGGGTATTGTCGAGGCATAGTACGCAGGGAGAGCTTGTGCGGATAACAAAGGCTTCCGTGAGCGAGGTTGACGTGGCGTTGCCCGCCGGAGATGCCCTCTCCTTTCACACAACACCTGGCCCGCCAAAGCCAAGCAGGTGTGCCCTTTCCTCGCTCGTTCTGCTTCGTCGAGACGCGCACATGGCGTCACGCCGTATCCAGTGATAATTTAGGCGCCGTTTCACTGCTACAGACGCTGGCTTTTTCGTTCAATGGAACATTTGATGCTTTTGCTTAGAAAAACATGTTTCAAGGCAGTGCTAAACGCCGCAGTGTGGGTGATAGCAGCGTCCAAAACGAGATGGTCGTCGCCAGCTCTGGGAATGCGCGATGTGCTGCGGCGCTGGCAGCATAGTTCAGGAGCACAAAGTGTTCAGATTAAAGCTCACAACCTGGTGAGCATGGCGATGAAAGGGTAGGATAGAAGAACTCGCCCGGAAGGCGTAGTGCTGCTCCAAAAGCATCTCGGCAGGCGTACAGCGCAGATACTGCTTCGGTGTAGCCCGAAGACTCAGCATAACCAGTGACACTGATGCAGACCAGTGAGTGGGGTCAGGCTGCCCTCAGAGTGAAGTCTTGATGTAGGGGTAAAAACGTGAAAGACCATTGGCGATGGGGCGATATGTCCTTCTGCGTATGCCTAGGAGGGTCAGGAGGTTATCGAATAGTGTCGATTCAAACTGGCGTCCTCTATCGGCTGTAATAGTAAATGGTACGCTGTATCGCGAAATCGAACGCGTTTGCCGTAGTTTCAGTACAGACGTCAGGCAGAAGGAAAGCTTGCTATTGGGTAAGGTGATCTGTGCAGGTTAGGACGTAGATGTTCCCGTCTGAGGGCGTCCGCGGCCCCACAATGTCAATGCGTACCTTGTAGAATCGTTTAGGTGGTGGAGTAAACGAGCCGAAAGCTGCCTTTGTGTGTTGATGAACCTTCGATTGTGGGTATAAATGACAACCGCTCTCCCAGGCACACACATCCTTGGTGAGTACCCTCCAGACAACACGTTTTGTCCCCAGATGTTGCGTGGCTCGTATTCCAGGGTGGGATATTTTATGAAGGGATTCGAAAACGTTACCCGGTAATTGAGTGTAAAGACTGGACGGGGGTTGCACGTGGAGACATCACAAAGAATAGGGACGGCACAAGGTGCAAAGCGGTCTTTGCGCCTATGTAAGGCACCAGGTTTTCCACGAAGCGCAGTTATCTCTGTGCTGTTTTGTAGCTGTGCAGCAAGTGCGGAGAAGTCGATCTAACCGGGTTGTTGTCTGCAGTGATGAAGAGGCACAGCGCGAGCACGCGTCCGCTGCGGCATTGTCCTTTCCGTGCACTTGACCTATATCCACCGTGAACTCCGCGATGTAGGCGAGATGACGTGTTTTCCGTGATGAAAACTTAATAGAATTTGACCGGACGGCGAAGGTAAAAGGTTTGTGGTTTGCCTTAATGTGGAGGTCTCGGCCCCCCATGAAGTGTCTGAAGAGACGTACAGCCATGCACACTCCGAGGAGCTCTCTCGCGAATGCGCCGTAGCAGGTGTCCGTGGGTGAAAGCTTCTGCAAAAAGAAGGCAAGGGGTTGCCAGACATTATCCACGAATTGTTGAAGCACCGCTTCCACTGCAGCATAGGACGAATCACTCATGCGGCAAAGTGGGGCTCCTGGTCTCGGATGGACGAGAAGGGTTGCCTGAGACAGCTTACCTTTGATGGTGTTGGATCTGGATGACAATCCCTATTGCTGTCCCCTACATTTTGAACCTTGCCGTTGGGTGCGGGAGATGGCCGAGGTTGAGGAGGCCTTTGAGATGAAAACTGGAGGTTTATTTACATAATTTACAGTGAGAGTACAAATAACTTGACAGTCAAAAAGTCATTACGGGCCGGCAGCAACTCGGACGCTGCGGCCCGTGGCAAGAAGCTCGAAAGAGAATAATGAAGGAATGCTCCCCTGCTGCTCCCGGTCGCTGGTTTTTAACCCCTTCGGTGTGTCGAAGTCACGTCCCGTTCGGCCAATCAGCGAGCCTACTCAGGTGTCGACATTTTTGGCCGATCGGCGAGCACGCTCAGGTGTCGTCATTTTCGGCCAATGGTAGGCGCCCGCGCGAGTGTACGTCCCATTCGGCTCAGAGCGTCACTCCTTGGGCTCCATTTGTCCGTGGGATTACTTGTCCCCGGTATTGCTTTCCCGGTCTGCAACTGCCGTCACGAAGGCGGATGGAGGGATTGCTGCCAGTGTTTCACGGTGTATTACAGCCGTCTTGCCTCGGGACCCACGTACCTGGAACAGTGCCAGGCTCTCGCTACACTTTAGGGAAGAATCAAGCAGTGAATAGCTCCAGATGCAGCGCACGAGGTGGGGGACGCTAACTTGTTTGGACGGGCTGCGTCTCGGGAACGTGGTAAATGTGCTTCTGCGTTCCTTACTTAGGTGTGGCACAATTCGATGTGGTCTGGTGAACTCGAAGGAGGCTCAGGAAAAGGTCCCGTATCTAACAATGGTATCAACCGTTTAGTGCGTCTGAGGACCACGTGAGTTCAGTTTCCTATTTGTTGCCCTGGAGTATGTCCGTTAGGGTCAAGAGAAAGGCGCCGCAGTGAGGGATGGAGCGGTTGTAGAATTCACGTGGTCGACAAAGCCGCGTAGTTTGAGAATGAAAGATGGCTGAGGAAAATCTTGTATGGCCTGGAATTTTAATGGTAAGGAACGGATGCCATTCTTGTCGACACGATGAACGATGAAGTCCATCTCGAGCGCGTCGAACTCGCATTTCACCTTATTGGTGATAAGGCCGTATTCGGCTAGCCGTTGAAAGAGTTCGCGCAGGTGTTGACTGTGTTGTTCTGCGTCGCGACTAACCAAACAAATAGTCAGTGTACGCGAAACAAAGACAGTCGTCTTCTCACTGTGTCGATGAATCGTTGAAAAATTTCTGCAGCATTGAGAAGGCAGAAAGGCATGGGCACGCACTCCAAGAGCCCAAATGGCATGCCGGTTGCCCTCTTGTGAATATCCGCTGGTTTTACAGGAATTTGGTGATAAGTACAGTGTAGCAACCGACGGAGACAAAAGAGGCATACAAAGTGCACAGAAACAACGCTGACTTTCCAAAAAAAAAAATTATTTTTCCAGTGCTTAGGAAATGATTGGCTAAGGAAACGCCAAAACTATTTTGGCAACACGATTCAAAGTCATCTAGGCGGGCATTGTAGCGAATGTCGGTAAAAACCTTTCTTGAACCAACGCAAGATTATATCTATGAGCAAATTAGGACTTGCGAAATTATCCAGACCGCCACAATTTCATGTGCGGGAAATAACCATGTCACTTTTCCCTCGATAGCCCTTTGGGAAAAAGAGCTGACCTACCTGGATTGGAATACCAGGATGTGATATCGGTATAACCAAGTGCTTTGCGCATGTTTGATCTTGTTTTTTTTTTGGCCAAGTGTTCGCTTGAAAGCTAGCTGTGCACCTGCAAAATAAACATTTTTGTTGAAAGTCAGCACTGTGTCTGCGTACTTCGTGTGCCTCATTTGTCTCCGTCGGTTCACACGCTGTAGTCTTTCATTAGGTCTAACAAGCACAACCAGTTACTCTGCTCAACTTGATGGTAAGCCTTCACCAGGTCGATCTTCGAGAATATTGCTGCTCCATGCAGTGGTGCAGAGAAACCTGCAATGTGCGGAAGTAGGTAATGGTCTGGTACATGGTAGCATTGCTGAGCATACGGTAATCTCCGCACGACCGCCAGTCTCCAGGAGCTAGCACCATGTGCAGTGGAGATGAGCAAGGGCTTGAGGAAGGCTGCAGGATACCGAGTTCAGGTATGTGATCTAATTCGCTGCGTACGTTCTTGCAGCGATTAGGTGGTAAACGACGAGCGTGAGCATGGAAGCGCGGGATGGTTTTATGATATGGTGAGTGACGTCATGTTTCAACTGCAAAAGGAAGTTGGCTGGTCGAAGAAGAGGTGATAATTGCTCAACAAATTTTATGTGGCATGACGTCGGCAATAAGCTGTTGACTGTTAGAAGTGGCACTTGCGAGACTCTATCCAGCACAGAAAGGTGTGTCGTAGCATCAACGAGGTGTTGCGGTGCATGTCAACTAAAGCAGTGTAGTGGCAGAGAAAACCCACACCGAAGACGGGGTAGGCAACATCAGCAATTGCAAATATCAATTGGAATGTCCTGCGGAGGCTGATGTTGAGGGATTGTGCTTGTTGCCCATTGGTTGTTGCCCACGACACAATGGGGGTCTTATTGGCAGCCTGTAGTCTTGATTGGACTTGCCGGCGCTTGCGAATCGCAGCTGAGGATCGGATGACACTTACTTCCGCACCAGCATCGATGAGAAAACGCAAGCCTATGGTATTTTCAGTCACGAAGAATAGGCGGCTGACTTCAGCCCCAGCCTCACTCGCCACTTCTAGTGGTGCTGCGAGGAGTTTGCCTGAAAACTACAGGGTGCCGTTATTGCGTTACTGATGGTATGATGATATCACCATGTGCCTTGCCGTCATGAGGAAGGCGAGCAGTTGCACGAGGAAGAGCGGCCGCGCGTCGAGTAGATATGGCGGCGGTCTAGTCGGGCAGTTTCAAGATCTCCTCGGGGTATTGATCCCGCGCGCTTTGCAGGAATGGCAAAAGTGGCACAGTGGATGCATCTGAACGTTCCGCTAGTGAAACCGCGGGACCTGATGCGTCCATGACGGAGTCGGCAAGGTGGGCGAACTGAGGCACGGACAAACTGCTAGCAGTCACCAGAACCATGGTTCTGATGCATGGTCTGCATGGTTCAACGATTATCGAAGCAAATATTGATCGAATGTGGTTGCCTTGTGTCCTAGGAGCTGTTCAAAACAGCACAAGAGCTGCGAATGTTCGCAATCCCCAAGCTCTTCAGCTCGAAGAAGCTGCTGCAGCCGTCACTGTTCCGAGTCTTTTTGCGTTTGATGAGGTCATTCGTAAGGATGTTTAAAGGGTGTGTAGATGGGAGTGGAAGGATCAAGTCTCGCAACTCAATGGTAATCTCGAGTGGCAGCGAGGATAGGAGATGGTTAAATTTTTCAGTCTGGCACGTGACTGGCGCAATGGCGAACTGGCTCTTTACTTGAGCGATCCGAAATTGGGGGTCCTCTGGCCAGTTTTGGGGTAACATCAGCGCAAGAGCAGCCATGTCACGCTGTGGTGCAGGCGTTGTTTGATCATTGTCATCCATGGCGATGGTTTCACGCTTTTCATTCGAAGCGTTGCGCTTATCGTCTGCCATGTCCCGTGTCTGTGAGCACAAATCTTGTGGCTTGCAAATAAGTGATGGCGACGAGCCACAACAAACAGTATATTTTTACTGAACCGAAAGCCCTTGCTTACGGATATTCCTCAATGGATCAATCTCCCCTGGGCCTCGAGGGAGCCGTGCGGGATATGAGCAACGCGCCCGCTTGGCTTCGTAGGCAATGGCCTGTCCATGGCAAGCAGCCGTTGCCTTCATTTTCCTCCACGTCGATGCTACTACAGATTTTACTATTTTTCGTCCATCCCATGTCGTCGTGTTTCTACTCTTCTTTTATATATTGTCTCATGATTTATCACCATCTGCTCTACATTGAAAAACTTTCCAATAAGGCAAACATCTCTACACCCAGCGCACGTTCTTCCTTCTTCGTATAATTTCCCGAAGGCATTGTGGCGCCAGTCACATTTTTACATTATTACATTTGTAGTGGTGAAACTCACATCACTTCATGCAAAACATTTACGCTGCCCTCAACTTCTCGCGAGAGTTCAGTGTCTTTGCGCACTGTCAAACGCTAGACAGAAGTTATTATACTCGCGGACAACTTCTATGGCTATGAAGGGAAGGCTACGGAGGAAAAGTGCGCAAGAATGAGAGCGCTTCTGAGAAGAGTCCCGCATTTTAAATTACGTTAGTTTAGGCTGCAAAAGACAAAACTTCAACACCTTATTAGCAACAATTAAAGATTGGCTGCTGCTTACCTCAGCTCACCCTGGATAATAATTACAGTTAAATCAGAAGTTAACCAAGCGAAACGACGCTTGGTTAACGTCTGATTTAGCTGTAATTATAATATTTAGGTATACAGTCATCGTTAAGCCAGGTTTGACGTGTGTGCCTAGGTCGCTTGCTATACATGACTGTGATTAGGCTGGGGTAGACACGCATCGTTCGACAGTGCCACGCCTCTTGTGCCACAGGAAAAGCGCATGTGCTGGACATGCAAAGACACGCCGCGAACATGCGCAACCTCGAAGCACAAACGGACAGGGCGTGAACACGGTCGCTACATTCATCTCGGCGGTGCGGCGCATGTTCCGTGCCGAATCCTCCCCAGTGAAGCAGTTCGCCGGGCGATATCCGCGGGGTGGTCAGAAGTAGCTTGGTGACGACGACTCAAACCCTGCAGCTCCCACCCAACGCTCGGAGAAGACGGCCCCGCTTTCCTCTCTTTCACGCTCCCTCCTCGAGGCTGCGCCGCCTACACCGCTCGAGCGCAGCAACGGCGCCAACATGCGTTCCTCCTCGCTCCGTAGACGCTGCTCAAGCGAAAATGGCGCTGGAGCACGACTCTGAACAAACGAAGCCGGCGCGAGGTCCCACGTGATGCTATTAGGCCAACAGCGATGCGGCGTCGGCCTCGGTCAGAGCGCGCGAGGAGGAAGCGGCACTCTTCTCAAGCGAAAATGGCGGTGAAGCACGACTGTAAACATAGAGGAACGAAACTGAGGAGAGGCCCTACCCCCTCCGCGCGCTAGGAGAAATTCGTGGAGGAAATGACGTAGAAGGTTTCGCTCTTTTTTTCATATTTTTTTTATATATTCGCCATGGCGGCCACGCCTTTCGGACCGCAATGGCGGCTTTGTTTTGGTTCTTTGCGCTCACACGTGTTGCTCCGTAGGTTTCGTACCGTGGCAAAGGCGCTGTGCGGGGAGGTTCACGTTGGTCTCCGTGTTTTGTTGCCCTGCGTTAGCTGGACCATGCTATCCCGGATTTCGCTATGGCCAGGTGGGACACGAGGAACTACAGTTCATGAAATGAACGCGCATGCAACGCTGTACGCAATGTACCGCACCACAACAATGGCAACGGACGAAGGAACATCCGCGGGAAATATTTCTCTCTTTGGAAGACTCATGCTAACGTGCTAACGATTGTTTAGTATTGATGCTGAGCGCGCGCATCCGAGCACCACGGTTGCGCGCAGCGCCGCGTGGTTTCTCGATAAATGTAAACAAGAGAGGAGAGCTGGCCTGATAGGCGGAGCAATGCCATGAGCAACGCCAACTTCTGTCTTCACTTTAGCTTCACAAAGAGTGACGTCAGGGCCTCTCCTGAGTTTCCTTCCTCCGTGACTGTAAACAAGCAAAGCCGGCGCGGCGCACCCAAGTGATGCTATTAGGCCAATAGGGATGAGGCATCGGCCTGGGCCAGAGCGCGCGAGGAGGAGGCGGCACTCTTCTCAAGTGAAAATTGCGTTGAATCACGACTGTAAACAAACGAAGCCGGCGCGAGGGCCCACGTGATGCTATTGGGACAATAGCGACGCGGCCTCGGCCAGAGCGCGCGACGAAGAGGCGGCATTCTTCAAAGCATGTCGCCACTTTACGAAGTTTAAGGAGCTTTGCTCGAAGCCAGGCGCGCGGCGAGTGACGTTGCGAGGTGCGGACCCAGCTGTGGAGAGCGCATGCGTCTTGTCAAGTGATGCGTTCTCAAGGCTACGGCGCAGCTGGGGTCAAACGAAGGTCAAATTCACGGCGACGGCGACACTGTGCTCGACGACGTTAGTAAAGCTTTTGCTTTAAGAAGACGAAACAAACCACTGAATGCAAAGGTTTACTTATTCAGCGGCTTTTCCTTTCCGCGTCTGCGCGAACGCGAAAGCGTCACGTGGTAGCTCCGTCCATTCAGCGTCTGTTACGAGCAAGCAAAAACACTTTCAAACGTTGGCGAACTACTTGGCATTGCAACCATGTGCAGAAGCTTCCGCCCCTGTAGCCTTGGCTTCACAGCCTCAGAAAGTTGTCCGGAAGTATAGTGAGCATTGAAAGTATAGCATGACTCTTAGACTAGTTGAAAAATTCACATGTCGTTTCTGTGCAAAGCAAAATTACTGACAACGTGATTGCAAAAGCTATTAAGGTCCGGCTGGCAAATGCCCGAATGTTTTTTTTTTTTGGCCGTTGATGATACAATTCAGGTCATACACTTTGTCGTTGCCCAACATGCGCAATTATCTGTAGTCGTTGTTGTCCTCTGCTGTTCCAACGTTGTCTAAGCAATAGGTCACCTTGCATCATATTGAACCCGGCGCCGACCCTCTTATGTTATCGGCATACGTAGTTACTGATGTCGCTTTCAACTTATCACACGTAGCCACGAGAAATTATGCATCTTACACTTGAACCTTTCCTTCTTCCCTCTCCCGACGTCTTCCTTTTTTTCTTTCAAATTTTCCCTCTTGACGGACTATAGTGTTGTCGCAAATTCTGTTGCATTTTCATGCTTCTCAAACTTTCTTGCAAACCAAAATGCTGCAAAATATGAAACGCGTACGCCAGTGAAAGGTCTATTGGGGAAACTGTTATCCATCTATGTACACACCTGACGAGTTTTTCCAGAATTGATATTGGCGGACTGCGGTGTGGCAATACGAAACTGAAATCACCACCGGATGTTGTGCTCTTTCTTCTATGCACCCATTGTGTCCCGTTGATAGGCTGTTATAAAAAATACCAAGCTGCATGATAAAAAAGCAAGATTTTGGCCATTCATTTGGTTCACATGGCTTTACATCCTTGTAATGCAAATCGCCCAGCTAATCTCTTTCATTAGTTGTTCATGAGGCATTGGTAATGTTATAGAAAAAGAAGCTAGCAGACTTACGTGACTTTGCAGAATCAGAACCATATTTCCATCGAAACTGTTTCTTTAGGCAGTTTCAATAAAAACTTCAGTTGCCTGTAGTTAGGTAATAAAATTTTAAACTTTCCCTTATACAACTGGTCCGAGTGAAACTTTATAGAGCGTATAAATTTTCGGGCGTGTTGTAAAAAAATGTTTTAGTTGAAATAATTCATCGACAAACATTTTACTTTGTGAGGCCATACTTTTCCCTTTTCCTTTAACCTAAACGGGATCTGGTCACCGCTTGCAGTGTGACTAGGGTTGGAGGCTGAGTTTGGCGTTGTTCCTAAAACAGTTCGAACCCTCTAGCTAACCTGCATACACAACACACTGCTGAGGTCGTAATTTGCCCGCAAACCTCGCCACTGCGTTTGCACGTTACCTATACATTGCCTATGCATTTCAACACGGAGAAACTAGGTGCCTTTTGTTGTTCGCCGCGGATGCCCGGGCAACCTGCATCGAATCTCGTATAACGCTAAAAGAGAGAAGGAAAACGAGTGTTTGGTAAAACCTTGCTAAACTTGTATTCAAGCCAGGAACGTTGTGGCCTTGTCACTCACTGCACCAAAAATGACCCCCCCCCCCCCCCTCGCACCGCTTCCCAGCAAAGAAGAACTTGATGTAAAATAAGCTATCTAATCTTGGAAGCATAACTGATAGCGGCAGTTATTACACTTTGGAATATTTATTTTTTCTCGAGTGGAGTGTGCATGCCAGAGGAATAAAACTTGCTACACATATTTGCCGTATATCCTCTCTCCTATTTTTGCTACATCTAATCCTAATGCAACTTGTTTTTCTGCCCGAGAAAAAGGCAGTATTTGGTGCACTCGCAAAAACAGTCTAAACATCTCAGAATGCTAGCATGCGCAACCCATTGAAGAAAGCTCAATAAAGCTACCCACTTTCAATTTTGCCTACACATCACCCATTGCCTGTCACTTACTTCTGACAAGCAGAAACAAGGTATACTACGTACTATATTTCAAGGGATTCACAAGGCATTAACATTTCTTTTTCTGGGAAAGCATTACGAGAAAAATGTTCGTCGCAACCACCCGGAAGGTGTTTCTCATTCCATTCGCGAAATTATTATTTTTTGAGCCGTGGAAATGCCTAAAACACTTAGAAATGTCGAAGCGCACCGTATATAAACTAGCCATACCCTCACACCAAATCCAAGAAGTAGTTACACTCATCAAGGCTAAAAACGCGTTCGCGGTCCCAAATAATTATTCGTCGTGAGCAAGCCATGCCCTTTCGCGCTTATCAAAACGAAGCTGCTATAGTGAAAGAAGACAAACAATATTTTTTTAGTTTTTTTAAAGAGCGAGTGCTTTTTATAGGCGTTGCAGTAAACAAATGGACACTCGGCGAGGAGATGGAGAAGGTCATCCACGTCCACCTCTGTTTGAAATGCGGATTTTCTTTTAAAAACTAATTGTATAAAAAGCTAACTCTCGAAAAAAAAGGAAACAAGATGAGCATGTTGCCTACACTGCCGTGAAGCCCTTGCTTCACATGCAGCATCGAAAACCAGCGTGAAGACTCCGCAGGTCATGCATGAAAGCAGAAAGTGTGCCAGCGGTTTTTTTTTTTTTTACACACGGAACTATGAAGCGTGTTGTTGTCAGTTGGACGAAATTTTAAAATATTGTCTGTGGTAGATAACACAATTTTAAACCTTGATTTAAATTACTTGATTATGCGGCCATTACTCTTCGGAGAACTGAAACTGCTGATTTGAATAATTAGGATAATTACGGCCAATTAGATTTCAATGAGTTACATTACGGCAAATTTGTATCCACAACCCAGGGCTACTACAGTTTCGAGCTATTGATTTTCCATGTGTACCACGACATGCATTTGCTGTGCAGTTACACTTGTGTTTTAGTGCATATTAAACAGCGTTTTCTTTTAAAAAGTGTAACTTGAACGCCAACGCATCTTGCCAGACCTTTCGGAAGTTAATGTAGAGTTCTAGAATTGGGTACCCAAGTGCCTTGGCAACCTCGAAAAATTTCGGGCTGGAAGTATGCATGCGCAGAGCCCAAGCCAGCGTTGAGTTCTTCCTTTCGCGTTGATTCAAGACCCAGAAATCGGAGACTAGCGAGGCTCCCCAAGCAGTGTTGTGTCTAAAACAGCATGTGTTCAGTGGCTATGGTGTTAGGCTGCTGAGCACGAGGTCGCGGGATTGAATCCCGGCCATGGCAGCACATTTCGGTGGGGGCGAATACACCCGTGTACTTAGATTCAACTCCACGTTAAAGAACCCCAGGTGGTCGAAATGTTCGGAGTCCTCCACTACGGCGTGCTCATATTCAGAAACTGCTTTTGGCACGTAAAACTAATTAATTTTTTAAATTTTAAAACAGCATAGCTAACTTGTTGTACTAACGCAGTGATTACGTTTATTACGTTTTATTGTTTGTCGTTTTTGCTCAAAAATACATTCTGTTCGTTTTCACTTTCACACACAAAAAAATATTTTTTGCGTTCAAACAACCTTTTTCTGTACTTCGACGTCGCGCGCACTCGACGAAACGCTGTCTGTATTTGACCCATTTCCCAAACTCAGCTGCTCGTGTAAAACTCTGAGCAGCCTACACAACTCGGACTCAGAGTCTTGAGTCCCCAATTCTACAACTCTCGAATATGTCGATCCGGGCGTAGTCATGAGGATTTGTTCCAAGTAGCTGTGCCTTGCATACTCCTATATTTCGTTAACTGAAAAATGGCAGACTCGCCCGAAAGACGAAGTATCGATAGCGATAGCAAATTAGTAAATAGCTCGTCAAAGTGAAGATATTAGTGTTATCGGCCGTATAAAGATGCAAACGTTCGCTTACTAACTCAGTTGACAAGTGCGGTGTCACTCGCACACAGGTAAACAAAGAAAAATCTCGCTCGATGACCGCAGAAACTCGCTGTCAAGACGGTGGAATGAGGAAACGCGGCAGCAGCAACGAGAGAATTGCCTTTTTTGTGCTGTCTCTCGTTTCAACGCGAACTAAACGTCGAAGGCACAGTGCATTAGAAGCTCCCGACAGTCGGCGTGGCATACTTGTCCACATCACAGATCGGTGTGAAGACGAGGAGGGCGCGGGCTCGCAGTTTGCGCATGTCGCAGATCGCTTTCACGAAACGCTGCCCACGCGGCCGCGCCGTAAGCAGCAGCCGACGGAGCAAAACAGACCCCCCCCCCCCCCCCCGTGCCTTGTGCGCCATAGAAGTCAGTGTGCTCCCGCCCTGCCTTCCTCCGTCGCGCGTGCGAGACTGAGCCGCGATTGCCTTGTAAAATTGTAAAAAAAGCCTCGCAGATTTTTTACTCGCACATACAGCGTACGGCGTGCGGCGACGCTGTTATCGTGTTTGCACTTGATAGGGAACACCACGGCGACGGCAGAAATGCGCCTGAAGTGTCCGTGTAATTGATATCGCAACAATACGTGAGCAATGTAAATAATGTGAGCAATGTAAGTGAGGCAAAGCAAAAGGGTGGGTATAAAAATGGATCTGCAGAAAACTAAAGTAATGTTTAACAGTCTCGGGAAGAGAACAGCAGTTTACGATAGGTAGCGAGGCACAGGAATTGGTAAGGGAATACGTCTACTTCTGACAGGTAGTGACCGCCAATCGGGATCATGCGACTGAAATAATCAGAAAATTGAGAATGGGTTGGGGTGCGTTTGGCAGGCATTCTCAGATCATGAACAGCAGGTTGCCATTATCTATCAAGAGAAAAGTGTTAACAGCTGTGTCTTACCAGTACTCACGTACGGGGCAGAAACCTGGAGGCTTACGAAAAGAGTTCTATTTAAATTGAGGACGATGCAACTAGCCATGGAAAGAAGAAGGATGGTTGTAACATTAAGGGATAAGTAAAGAGTAGATTGGGTGAGGGAACTAACGGGAGTTAATGACATGTTAGTTGAAATCAATACAAAGAAATCGGCATGGGCAGGACATGTAATGGGGAGGGAAGATAACCGCTGATCATTAAGGGTTACGGACTGGATTCCAAAGGAAGGGAAGCGTGGCTGGGAGTGGCAGAAAGTTAGGGCAGGCGGATGAGATTAAGAAGATTGCAGGGACAACATGGCCACAATTATTACATGACCGGTGTAGTGAGAAGTACGGGAGAGGCGTTTGCCCTGCAGTGGGCGTAACCAGGCTGATGATGATGATGATGAATTTAAATCATTAGAACAGCAAATAATGTCTTTATGTTAATTATTGAATTAGGAATGTTTGATTTCTCGTACAAGTAATGGCCGCCTCAACAAGTTATTTATCTCAAGGATTAGAAATGTGCTATCAGCCACAGTCAATTATTAGGCAATTTGGTGTAGCATAAAAAAACAAATATAGAAAAACCCTATATGTTTTCGAGTGAGCAACAATTTCGTCTTGCCGTGACGTAGATGTGACGGCGGGCGACAGTTTGCTGGAAGTCGATAGAATGGCGCTGCTCATCTCTAACAACCCTTATTTCGTGCAGTCAAGAGAAACACATCTCCAGGGCTATGCTTTCGCTAAGCACTAGCATCGAAAACATTTGCGGAATCGAAAGTGTACATCGCAGAGGCCACCTTTTCTATACCACATGCAGGCACGTACCCAGGATACTTTTACGGGGGGGTGGGGGGGGGGGGGCAATCCGAGGTAACTTTTCCATGCAAATGAAGGGGGTTCCATTACTAGTACAAATGTTAATAACGCCCACCATTCGCCATAGAAACACCTAAACCCGCAAAAAAAAAGTGAAATAAGATGTATTCTACGGGTACGCCTATGCGATACACCTCTCCTTTACTTGACAAACAAAGAACCACGTCACATGGACTCGCGCAGCAAAGAAGCGCAGGAAGAACACTGCCAAGAAAAAGCAAAGAAGCGAAAGTGTAAAATAAAGATTACTTTAGTAGAATAGAACTTAAAAAAGAAACAGCAGTTTGCAACAAAGCCCAATGACCGCGCGAAGTTTGTTTACTCCACCAGCCAATCACAGAAGCAAACAAAATGGTCGTCATGCGGCCCCTTCAAAAAGGCGTCGCACTTGATACCTCCAGAGCGTCTACTGTTCCTGAAGAGTCTTCATCGGCGGAACCAATGAGCTGTGCAACAGACATGAACAAAATGTATGGAGTTTGAGCATTTCAATCTTCAAAAGTGTGCGGTGCAGTTTATTTCACTGCTGCACCCGTCATACTCATGAAACTTCACTGCCCAACTGAAGTGAAACTTCACAACAAATAGTTGTAGCGAAGCAAGCATGTTATTTTTATTCAATAGAGAATTATGCATTCGCCATTCCACTATAATAGGCGAGTGAAAAGGTATAAAAGTATGCGCTAATAATTGAATTTGGCGGTTATGAGGGCGTGGACCGGGTTTCATTGCAGACATAAGTTTATCCGACTATAGTAGCGTTTGTAGAATTAGCTCTGGAAGAATCATAGAGAAACGTATATTTGCGGCACAATCGCAGTTCTTATGGATCTTTCGTTTACTGCTTTAACAAGTTAAGTGCCACAACCGACTCGTTTTGTTATTTGGCAAGTTTGTAACGATGCGTGGCCGCCAGTCGCGGACAACCACGTATGGCGCAGGAAGCTGCGATTACAGACATACAGCGCTCACCCCGGAAGGTTAGAAACACACCTGCACAAGCAAAGCAGAGAAGTGGCTACGTTAGGCGGTTCGAATGATAACTGTAGAAGCGTCATTCAGAACACACGGGGTTGACTTCCACTTGCGGCGGCGTTTTCTCTATTTCGATTTTAAATAAGACGTTGGTCCATAAATATTTTGTATAAACGACGGGTAATATTGTTAATTTTCGCTTTTCCTTTCTGTTTGGCTGTTGCCTTGGCTCTCTCCCTTAGTAGATCGCTTAATTTCTCAAATCCTTGCGACTCTTGTTTCCAGTTGCCAATTTTGCACGAAAAGAGCTGTACAATTAGGGAAAAACCAAACGAGTAAACGGGTCACAGTCATATTGCCTATACGTTCAAGGGTTATTGCAGGGTTTGATGATGGACGCTGTGCCGCATTATCTTATTTTCCACCTTATTTACGCATATCACGGCGATATGGTTGCGAGAATCTGTCAGCGTCGCGGTAGCCGTTACTCGAGGAAATATTGAAGCAAAAGTAAAAGTTAAACTCAATTGGCGTTATCTCTTTCCACGTGCATACAGACCAACTGACCACAAACCGAATCCCTTGCCTGGTCCCTGGATCAGTCTAAACGAAGACGGTTGAACTAACGAAACAACAACGATGCGCGTGACCTTTGAATAGACGCTGACAACTGAGTGCCTCTCGAATTAATCGCGCGGGCACCGAATTGATGCGGAAACTGGGCTTCACATTTCAGGAGACGCCTATAACTACAGCCATCGAAAAGGACTGAAAAAGGCAGTAAAATGTTGACCGCCGAATGGCTGTCATCTCTGAACATTGATTTGACGGTTCTTTATGCATGTGTGTGAGAAGTGGTGGCGTAGGCGGGAAAGGGGGCGGGGGGTATGTGTCTTTCTTTCGAGGGGGCGAGCCCCCCTGCCCCCCCCCCCCTTTTCCTTGGGTCGTGCCTGAGCACACATCTGAACTCGCGTCCGCGCAGGATACGAATGATGGCCAACCCTACGAGCGCCGTCGCACTTCCCGTCGTGGTCAACCTGGTGGACACTGCTCGGCTGCGAGTTCTGACGGCCCAACCGACGGCGCTGATCGACGTCACCATCGCTTACCTGCCATCGGAAGATCTGCAAAAGGCTGTGGCCGTTGTTGCCTCACACTTCGTCGCTTTGCTAGAGTGGATGTTCTTCTTCGCTCTCACCTACTCGTTGGCCTTCGCCGCGTACTCCTCGTTTCCGGTGGCCGAGCGGCTGAGTGGAGCCCGAGACGTGCAGCTCATGACGGGAATCTCGGGGGCCGAGTTCATCTTCGCCCACTTTGTCTTCGACTTCCTTCACCACGCCCTGTTCAGCGTGCTGTGGGTCGCCATCCACTACGCTTTCATCTCCTACCCGTTGCGCTCGGCCGGTACGTTCTATGCGCTCTTTACGGACTTTTTTCGGGACGTCGATGTCGCGCCTATGGTTGCGCGCAGTCATTCACCCTGCCCACTCTCTCGAATAGTTACAAGTACCGCTGACATTTTAAAAATACCTAAAACTGAAATAGGGCAACGCTATGTACAAGGTATCTAAACTTTCTCATTGTTTGATATTTGTGTTCAGTCCTTGAATGCATATCTGTGCCTGTCTATGTTTTCACCGTTGATTTCCTTATTGTAACCTTTTTTTTTTACTGCCGCCCCGTAGGGGGGCTGCGCGCCCCTGTCAAGCTGCCGTTTGCTCGTGTAGCTTTTACCTGCAGCATCGTACATTCTTTTTTATGGGAAATGAACTTATTATTATTATTATTATTAAAAATTAAAGCAGCTATGGTGAAATTAACCTCAACAACATTTTTGCGTCATAATGCTTACTTCTTAAACTTCCTTTGTTTTAAGCCGAATAACCAAATGTTATCCTGTTCTTTTCCATTTTTTTGTTATTGCTGTTATTTCTTTATTCTACAAGTCCCAGCAGTTTATGTATTTGCTTTTTGGTCATGTGCATCATATCGATAGGACGGTCCTACAAGCCAACTGATGCTTTGACCGGCCTAATTATGTTGCTTTTATTTTTGAGGGCAATATATTATTATTATTATTATTATTATTATTATTATTATTATTATTATTATTATTATTATTATTATTATTATTATTGCACAGAGCAAGTCGGTCCTTGGCGTACCCCCACATGGAGCCCCGATACCAACGCATGTCTAGCTGTAACAGTTAACTCTAACAAGCCCAACGTGTCTCATTATTAATTGCTACCTTGATTTGGACGCCTGGAAAATTCTGTTGAAATTGACGTTAAGGAGAAAAACAAATTGAGTTGGTTCAGAATATTTCACTTCTACAGTGCCAAAAAGGTCACTGGTGCTGCGAGATGAGGTTGGTAAGCCGGAGAAAAGTGATGGTGATAATGTGTGATGATTACGAGTTTTGTGTCATACGCCCGTGCAAATATGTTGCATATTGTTTTCTTTCTATAGGCTTCTTCCTGCTCACTTTCTTGTCCGCTGGGCCTCTAGCAATCGCGTATGGCTACGTGACGGCGGATACCACAGAGACCGCAGGCTCTGCAGTGGGTCGGATTTTTACTACCTTCTTCGTTGGAGGTAAGCAGCAACAGTATCTGCAGGTCGCTGGTGACATTTAACGACGTATCCTCTGGCGCCCCTACACATTCTGATGAAGAAAGTTGTGGGTTAATTCGTTCAAGTGAGTCCACATGTGCTTAAGCGCAGAGGGGAAGCAAGGAAGGGCGTTGCGGAAGCTGGTACGTGCCGTCAAAGCAAATTGAAATACGAACAGGAATAAAAGATAATTGATCACAACGCCGGTTACGCGTCATGGCATGGCATTGCAATGTTATGCGCTCCTGTATACGGCTTCTAAGTAGGCTGCCGTTGCAAATGGACAGGATTGAAGCTTGCAGCAAGCTGCCGTTACAAATGCAAGCGCAAATTTGAAACCAGTTTCAACATGTTCGCGTTTGAATTAATCTAATGGTACACGCGATAAATGCTTGGATTTGTTATTGCAACAGTGAAACCACTCCAGCTGCTACAGAGATGGGTGGCCCACACTCTAATCTAATTTACACCATTTGTGTAACCATTTGCACCATTTACCATAGACCATTTACACCATCACTGCACGATAGTGTAAATTGGTCTTCGGCTCAAGCTCTCATAACCATAAACGTAAGGGTGTGAGGTATAAAAGGATTCACACCCTTAGGCACGCTTTATGGTGCAAAATAGCTTACACTGCAGATAACATGCAGCAAAACTGTGGATGTTACTGGCACGTTACATGCTCGACTTCATGAACCATACATTCTCATCTCATTGCATAAAGTGGTCGGCGTTCTTTCACCAGAAATGGTCCTTGTGACTATAAAGCACAATCACCATCATCATCAGGTGATGTAGATGACACCTTCCCTGTGATTCTGTTTCGCTAGAGACGTCACGCGAGTTTTCCATTGTCTTCCTTATCTGTGATGAAGGAGATGACCATCGGTGAGATTTTTTGTTTGCGGGATTTTAACGAAGCCAGGGGTGCTATTTTAGACGCCGGCAAATTCCTTTATGCTGTCGAACTCTGTAATGGCGGCATTTTCAGCTATCGAGAGACAATTAGCAGCTCCTTAGGCCAATCAGAACTGGGAAGGTGATGAATTCAACAACGTGGCGGAAGTCGCCGATGCAAAGGGCTATTTTGTAGCGACGTCTTTTTCGATTCATATGTATTTCGATAAGGCATTCGGACAGAAAGAGGCATCAGTACAAAATAGCGTTGCCAGAATAGCACCTTAGTGCCACAGTGAGTAGAAGCCAAGAAGGCCGCGCTCAATTACCACAGGTCATAGCTTTGGTTGTTTGCATGCTAGGGGATTACGCTTCCACTAAGTAAGTAACCCGACAATTTATACATGCAGACAAATGCACGAGAACAAGAAATGGAGATTTTTCCGTTTGTCGGGCTCCGTAGCAGTCCAGCGTATATCTGAATTCAGGTAACTGAATTGAGATGCCCTTAAAATTTCCCCGGCACAATTTTCGAAACACTTTTTACCTGGTGCAAGGACATCCATCATTAGAAAATTATGTGGATCCCACGCACAATTGGTATCGGTGTAAGGAATGCTTTGTATGCCATTTGCTTTGACTCACGATAATTAGCGGTAATGTTGCCGGCAAATGTGTAATTTCTTCAGCGTTTAGTCCAATATGACAGTGGTGAGTAGATGTTAAACGTTATCTTGCGGGCACCACTGCTCTTTGTCTGCGTAGTCCACAGAACACACAGGGAGGCGTGTTTGCTTGAGGCGTTGTGCGTCGTTGTTCATAATCTTTGATAGGGCTGACCATTATCATTGTCTCACATGGCGCAACCTGGCACGGCAGAAATATACAGAGGAACATTTTCTCAACAACGTCTAGTCAGCAAGGGGACTGCTGTGGCGCATTCTAGCGCTGGAAAGGAGCGTTAGGACATTCGTCATACGGACGCGGAAGCACAGCGTGATTCTTCACCAACGCTACCGGCAGAAACACCCGCTCTAAGCTCTCTCTTCAAGCTATCTACAATAATCTACAATATCTATGTGGTGTATTATTTAGGCTATCACAGCCCAGCACCTGCATTTTTCTCGCATGGGAAAGCAAGCCCAGCACGTGGAATGCGCACAACCTGCGAAACGCACAATCGCGCAGGCGCCGGTCGGGATGCGCGAAGGCGAGCGTCATCTGCAGATGCTGCATGAAAGCCAGAGGCATGCGCGAGCTACAATGCTATCTCGTAAACCTGTTCTAAAAAATTCTGTTCCAATTCTGCAGTGAGCCCTCCGCGATTGCTCGAAAAATTTTCTACACGCGCCCCACCGCACCTGTCTGTCACGTGACGTCACTAAAACCACAGAAACGCCCCGTTTTATACATGTGGACAGCGATTACTATTTAATGAATTTCAAATAAATATTTTTTGATTCGACGCCTTTTTTTTGCCCTTAGTAAAACAGGTGCCATTTGACCACTTGCTGTGGGACAAACGTCGTGGCGCTGCGCCTACTTCGCCTGGATGTCTCGCCACGTCAGAAAGCCACAAAAAATCACCGCGTGAAGGTGACTTGGGGCGCTGCAGTGTAAAACTATTCCAACTTTTCAATCAGCCCTTCAGATTGGTCGAAAACTTTTCTCAACCACCCCCGCCCCCTTCGCTTGTCACGCGACGTCACGAAAACCGCGATGGCTCCCCATCTGATATGACGCGAACACACTAATTATGCGTCAGTGCACTGAACAAAAAAAAGTTGTTACTTCTGATTCGACTCCTTTTAGCCATTAACCCTCGGATTATTGGTCAAAAGTTTTCTGGCTGCACCCACTTCACCGCCCTGTCACGCGATGTCTCAAAACCACGAAAACTCACCGAGTCAAAGTGACGTGTACGCGTTAAAGATGCATTAATATGCCGAAAAGAACTACATTTTTTCCTGAATAGCCGGTGACTGCCCCTTCACGAAAGGAATAGAGGATGGCCATCTGCCGATCGCTGTCGCGCTCACTACTCGAAGCTGCCTTGAAGCGCGATTTGAGTACAAAAAAAAATGCTTCACAGTATAACATTACTGAGACCTTTCTGAACGTATGCGATATCACCCTGCCAATTCGTATTTGCGGAGGATCCATTTTGGCGGCATTTCTAACCTTCCATTACGCGCCACCGCGATTTTCGCCCAGACACCGTAAGCTAAGGGGAAGCGGACCTGTCGAAAACGCCGGCACCAACCTCCTCATCCGGTTATCTATTTTCACTGTGCTAGCTCAGCCCAGCCCGGCCCTATCGGTACTTCCTCCACGTGAGCGAGCTCCTCGCCTCGTCTCATCCAATTAGATAAGAAAACTGCTCAATATAGGCAATGCTATTCGCTTTGAAAGCAAAAGAAAGTGACATCCTCTGAAAGAGAACCGACTTTGATTGAGCTTTTCAAACAACTCTGCCTGTTACCGCCCTATGCTTGCATCCATGGTAGCGTAAATTTGGCCTCAGGAGATCGCAATAAATACAGATTGGAATCGTTTTACTTTACAGGCAACCCGCCGTGGTTGCTCAGTGGCTATGGTGTTGGGCTGCTGAGCACGAGGTCGCGGGATCGAATCCCGGCCACGGCGGCCGCATTTCGATGGCGGTGAAATGCGAAAACACCCGTGTGCTTAGATTTAGGTGCACGGTAAAGAACCCCAGGTGGTCAAAATTTCCGGAGTCCTCCACTACGGCGTGCCTCATAATCAGAAAGTGGTTTTGGCACGTAAAACCTTAAATATTATTATTACTTTACAGGCAGGACACCTACACCACAGCAGCAGCGCCCGGAAAGTTGAGACAAAAGGCAGAGAAAGCGACACTTTAAAAAAGCGTTTTAAAAAAAAAATCTCCACCGGATAGGCAGTTAACATGGAGTAGTCGATAAAATACCTGGCGACAGTGGCCGCGATTATAGCGTGATGAACCAGACGCACGCGACGCGTTAAGAATACGCCTACTCGTGGGTGTCAAGTGGTGGCTGTGCAAGGCCGCCTTGCCGACTCGACAGAGCTGAAAACAGAACAACTTCTCTACTGCAACAGGCGCGCAGCAGCAAGTAATGCAGTACGCGTTGGGCGGCATCGGCCGCACAGCTTGGTTCGAAGATTCGAAAGAATGGGAAAGCTCTTGCGCACTACAGGCGGGTGGTACGTGATAGGTACGCTTTTCGTTGCTGAACGACAAACAACACACGTTCCTTTTCTTCGTTGGCGTTTAATCTTTCGTAATACGTCCCTGCTCAACTTTGGCGTAAAAGTTGGTAGCTAAGAATGATAATCTTAGAACACATTTGAACAGAATAACTTTATAGTGCGCGTGAGAAGAAACGGTTTACTTCGTCCATTGGCACTATAGTTTAGCGACTTGATTACGGACGTTTAGTTTCCATCACATACACCCGACGTAGTTGAGGGCTTCTGTTGCTTTCTGTTTACGCTGGCAATGCTGGACTCCACGGAGTCACCGCGGCTGTAGAGCGAGTTCACATTCGCTTCTGAGAAATATTTTTGCAGTCGAATAAGCATAATCGTAACCCATTGCGACTGAGTCGTTCGAAATCGCAGCAATAAGAGGTGAAACACGCAAGAACCGCACTAATTCAGAAATGACACCGCTACCCTTCGAAGCTGCTGCTGGGAGAAACGGCCATTCGAACATACCAGTTTGCGAAAGAGGGCGTCACTGCGTGCTTGTTCGAGCCTACGTTCCTCCTCGCCAATGAAACGGTCTACAGCCGCCTATGTTAGGCCTAATGGGCCAAGAAATCTAGAATGCATCTTGGAAACAGCGCTGTCGCCAATACTTTGTTGTCGAAGCATCATTGGCTGACTCAAAATGTCATGCAGCGTTGGCATCGATGGTACGAAAAAGTGCAGGGCGGCAATTTGTTAGATCCAAAGCGGTGCCGCTTCGGGCAAGGCTTCGTGCCATGTTCAGTCGTGTATGGTTCTGACGTTCAAGTTCATTTCAAGTTCACTTATTTATCACATACATGGAGTTTCAGATAAGTGGTTGGAACGAGGAAAAAAGAAAGCTGCATTAAAAAAAGCTTGACTAGCTCGACGTCCCGGATTCACTAAGGCAGCATGACAACAAACGAAATATACATTTCAACGTCGGTGTGAAATGAGAAAACATGATATCCACAGAAAGCATATTTTACGAAAAGTGAAATTTAGCTGTGAACATACTCGTACTTAACACAGCATGATTGAAACAGAAGTGTTAGAGAGCGTGCAAGCGTTTACTTAAGAAATCTTGAATTCATTTATAGTCTGACAAGCAATGATCTAATGTTTGAAAGCCATACTTTGTGCGTGGCCGTGGCACATACCATTGTTCCGAGTGTCTGTTTAGGCGCGAAGAAGGATTTAGTTGCAAGTTAGCTACACTGGGTAAATAACCGCAATTTTTGCAACGTCAGATCTAAAGGGAAGTAATAAAGTGTATTCATATAGCCCGTTTAATTTAGTTACTATATTTGACAAATGGCTCTGAAGTATGCGCATAAATCTCTGCCGACACGGCGATCAGCGATCTGTCTGCAGGCTGTTTACGTCGGTGCAGTTGGACGTTGGACAGGGGTGCCGATGAGATGTAAAGCGCTGTCGCCTGCAGTTGGCAGACCTTAATCGGCGTCGCGTCGGTCTAGCGTGAACGGGCCTCTACGCCGTCTTGGTGCCGTAGCAGTCATATGTCGTTTCTTCAACTACACCACTTTTACATCGATATAATGACAATATGCATGGCATCAAATGCTATTCGGGCATCAATGTCAAGAGTGTGATGATCAAATCCTGTATTGAGTCGTGCTGCCATCGTGGTCTTTTCATAACAGGGTATGTATATGAGATGTCAAGAATGATATGCATTCGTAACATGCATGGCATATTATGAGTAGCATGCATGACATAACACGTATTCACAACGTGGATGATATATCATGGTTTTCACGCCCTGTAATAATTTGTCGATGCATGTCATTATTGTGATATGATTTGCGTAAACTACGAAATGAATAATGTCACATGCACTGCTGTGACGTTATTTATGTCGAGTCATTCACATCAGGTAATGTATTGCTAGCTTTGCCCGCACAGGTATGTACTCGTGGTCGTGCATGTCATGAACTGTCATTCCTGTTAACTCACGCATGCATGTCATACATGCAAATCATGTTCGTGCCTGAGATGTTCGTGCCCATGCCTTAAGGTACACGATACATTCTTTCATGCATCGGAAATACACATACTGATACACTTCTTGCAAGACGTATCATGGTACAGATACAACATGCTCAAAGAGGATCTGAGATAGTATCTAAGATACTTGTATCGTCGATACCGCCCAGCACATAATGCCATGCGTGCATGCCATACATGTCATGTTTGCGTATCATGCTATCCATGCAATGCCATTCTTTTCATACCACGCGTGTCATGTGATGTCGTTACAATTTGCATCATTCATGACATCACATAATTTATGTCATACGATACGTCATGCGTGCCTGTTATTTATATGACGTCATGCTATTTATGTCACGAAATGTCATTCATGTCATTCGTTTGCGGAAGCTGCGGATTGCGACGTTGATGGAGTTGAAGGCCACGAGAACTCGGCGTCGCCTCCGTTAAGTTGGCTTTTCTGCAGCGTGGAAGAATATCTGACGTCATGATAGGCCACGTGATGGCACTTGGCGAGTACGGGTGCGAAGCGGCGTCAGAAAAACGGAGGTGAAACTTTCCTCTCTTTGGGAGCATTGCAGGGACACTCAGAGAGCATTGTATTCATGTAAACGGTGGCGCAAAGCTATCATGGGATACCTTAATAAGGCACAGCTCTACAGAATTGGTCTAAACGTGGTCGGTCGCAGGTGCGCTACACTAAATGCCACTTCATGGACTTGGGTGAGAGCGGGATGCATGCACAGTAAACAAAGAGCATCGAAATGTGAAAAACGACAAGGGACCCTTGCCAAATATTTTTCTGATGATTGATACCACAGTGTCTGTGCCTCGTGAATGGGTTTCGAAGGCTAGCCTTGCTTCCAGCTGAGCCGAGCGATGTTACGCGTACAGCGAATGGCAGGAAATTATCGCACCCGCGACAGGCAACAGCAAAGCAGGACGGAAACCGATGCGGCTTATAAAGAAAGAAATCGCCGTATTCGAGGAGAAGTAGCATCATCGTTGGACCCCGGGACAAATAAGACATTTTTACCTAATCTTCAAAGCACGAACGTGTTCCAGGTCATGACACTTGCCCCACTTTGCGGTGTTTCACAGTACTGAATTCGCCTACTACGTCGCCTCCGAGATTGCTCGCTGTAATCTCCGAGGCCATGCCTGCCTCATCGTGCCGCATATGCCAAACTACTGATACTGACAAGCTAATCTTAGTATCACTGGCGCTAGATATTTTGGTGGATCCTCCGGGATTTCATTCTCAAGCGAACTTTACAATCCTGTGGCACCTCTTTGGTTTCCAGGTGCAGCGACTGCAATAGCGAAAACCGTTATTTTGGTGGTGACATCATCAGACACCGTGGACTACGTGGCGATTCTCTTTGGTCCTTATGCGCTGCTGTCCATGCTCGTCAAGGTGTGGAATGACATAACCCAGAGCGAGCAGTGCAAGCTCCTGCGGCAATTGGGTGTCCGTGGCAAATTGAAAGGTGCAGTACAAATATTTTTCCTCTTTACGCAGACGAACGCTTTCTGGCTGCTTGACAGTAGGGCGTAGTGTGCAGCCCCTCCTCGGGAATTTTAAGAAGTCCTGCACACTTCAGCGCTTCAGTTGTCATGTTGAGCTGGATATAACGAAAAGTTTATTATTTTAGTGGAGAACGTGGGCGACAACTATTTCTGTTTTGTACAAAGCAGCTTTTTGAGCAAAAGCATATACTTTTCTAAGTGAAGTCTTATAGACTATACAGACTTTCTTTTCTCCTAAAGGTGCTTCCCACACCTGCATAACTAAAGATGCTGCAAATAATATCGATAATTCTCCAATATTGTGCCACCGAACACAATATTTATTATTAACGAAGGAGGAAATCGAATACGGAAGCGAAAACGCCTCTTCCCTCGCAATCCAGAAGTATATTGTTTTAAAGCCACAAGTTTGTTCTTCCTCCCACACTACTTTTTCGGTTCCTGGCCGTTTCCGGCCAAGTTGCGACACTAAGTGCCCCTGGTATGTGCTCGATATACACATATATATATATATATAGAAATAAGTAAATGAAAGGTGGCGGCTGGTCAGTCCCGCACCGCGTTCTACGGTTTGACCACAGACGCTATGCCTTAAAGGGAAGCTGAAACACTTTTCGAAAACAAAAATTAGTTCCCGGCGGGGTTCTACAGTTTTGAATCCACTGAACACGAATATCTCGTTCAAAAAGGATTAAAACAAGCGCAAGCGGTAGTTTTTTGCAAGAAAACACGCACCAGTGCCTCAGGGCGTCGCGCGAACGCCGCTGTGGCCCGTGATTGGTCGGGACCGCTGTGACGTCATTCACGGGTATCGCCGGTCGGCGCTACCATTTCAGAGCGCAGCACGCTGTTATGTTCTGGCTTCACAGCTGAGTTGTAAGCATTATAGAACGATCTCGCTATCTCGGACGGCTTGTGTTGCGCCGTACATGTTCGAACCAACAGCCAATACAGAAAACGATGGCGGAAACTGCGGCAACGACATGTTGAGCGTGCCAACAGCGAGAGCGATGTGTGCACCTTCTCGCGTGGTTGAAATCTTAGCTGGTACTTATGTTTTTTTTTTCATGTAGCTGCATGTACCAATGATGGGAAAAAAGCGCGCTAAAGTGTCACTGGCAACTTGCTGCTGAAAGAATGCCAAAGCACTAACTATTCAATAGATTGTAAACACGGGTGGAATTCCGCGATGTCAAGCACCTTGCCGCTGCTTGTCTAAAGTCCTGTGTTTTTTGCGTGTTTATACACGATCGCGAACATAAGTGCCGCGTTTCAAAGCGGGCACATATAGTGCTTCGAGGCACAGTCATGGAAGTTGCTTATCATACACATCCAAAGATGGCCAGGGGGATTAAATGTGCAATACTCATACTATGGTTTGACGACTTTGCGATTGTGGCTCGACCAAGAATGGGTATGCGTGTTCTATGCTAGTGTTGACATACAGATATTAGGCAGTTTTGGCAGCGCCCTGTGGTACACACGGTAACTTTACGGTAACTGCAACCGTACTTCGGATGTCGTTAGGCAAGCCTATACTCCATTTCATACCTCAGGTGCAACGCTGTGGAAGCTACGCAATAAGTCCGGTCCTCAAAATTTATTACTCCGCGTGTTTCCGCTGATGCTTCGCAGCGTACCAGCGGCGTTTGCTCGCGCCAGCATGCACGTGAAGCTGCCGCGACGGGCTGCAATTGAAAAATATCGGAAAGCAAATTGATTTAAAACAACGTGTCAGCAGCCGTATAAGTACACGGATTGTTTCTATGGGTAAATTCTTTTTTTTTCATTCAGAACTGAGTTTATATAACGAATATTTTCAAAAAAATTGGGTCAAGAAACACCGAACTCCTTCTTAGTGCGAACGCAGCCACTGCACGATGTATCTCGAGCCTGCACAGCGTTGCACCTGATGCATGAAACGGAGTATAGCAACGCTAGCAACAACGTGTTTCCGCATTTGTCGTAAGGCTATCCGGCTACGCTAAAGCTATGTTACCAGACGTTCATGGCTGCAAATGTTCGCATTTTTCGAGTGCGTCAGTGTGGGCGTAATTGGGGTTTCATTAAACTAGGTGCACCTGCATGTGCTGCGTATTGATGGAAGTTGGAGAGAACGGCTTCTGCTGCCAGGAGGTGCAAGAGATTACGAATAAACAGCAGCACACGCAGTGCGTAACAATTTCAAGACTATTCAGCACTGTGCGCTTCAGCAGGGAAGTACTGGAAGTGTCACTTACCCAGAAAGAAGTCAAACCGGCTGTACAAGGCAAGAAGCTTACAAACAGGTGTGAAAATGATATAGCCAATGGAAAAAGATTGATGTGAAAGCAAATTTTTTGCAGGCAGTTGATGTATGCAGCATACCGCAACTTTGTCTGGCTAGTATGGAAAACTTTAGGAAAAAACAACCGTCGAATCCTGCCAAGCGTTGTGCTAGAAGTTGTCCGCAAGAAATACCCGTCCAGAACAGGCTCATATACAGGCTTTAAACATTTCTGGGATTCCATTTAGGTGGGTGCACATAGATGTGCTAATGTAATAATGAAATGCTCTATAAAATGCCGCAAGTTAGTTTTTCTGAATTTGAATTGTTTTGCGTGTTTCCAAGGAGCATTTCATTCAATTGTTTGCATTGTCATAATGTATTCATCACAGTACAACTCTTTGTTTCACTGTACTGAAATTCGTCACATATGAAATCATTTCTTGAAGCTTAAAATTATTAAGTGCTTTGTAGGAGTATGTGTACTAGCAGTAGCTGAAAGGTTTCTCCCTTCGACACCCACAGTGTGAGTGCCATGTAAAAAGATCACCTTTGCGGGCACTAACGCACAATGTAGTTATGTTTTTTTAAATACAAGTGAGGAATAGCATTGTTACTATGCAAACATCAATATCGAGCATTTGCTAAACTCAGTGTAAATTGTCATGTAAAATTGCAGCCTGAAGCATTATACCAGTAAGCATCATTCAGTTTTGGTAGGTGCCCACAAAGCCACTAATGTTGCTTGATAGTTCGTCTTTACTCTCTGACTACAGATAGTACCTGAAGAGATGTCTTAAATTAGAGGAATTTCGCACAGGTAAATAAATCAAACCAGAAAGAAATGGCTACAAAGTCACTGGACTTCTGCGTAATTACTGAAAGCACGGCTGTAGGTTTAGTAGGGACATTTGCAGGCTGGGAATATATTTTATTAGAATGCATCAGGCAATTGCACCAACACGCAAAGCCAATTTTTCTGTTCTCAGTGAATGAGCTCTCGACGTTACTTACTGAACCTTGTACTCTACCGTCTAGCAGCATATTCCTTGGAAACTTGAGGAAAGTGGCTGCACAATGGTAGCGGGTTCTTCGGGAGCCGAGTTTTCGTGAACCGTGATGACGAGTTCCTTGCCTCCACCATCACGAGGTCCAAAAGCATCTTCACATATTCTGGGAAAGCATTTGATGTTACTATGAAGTAAGGGTGTTGATACACACAAGTAAAATTATTTTCACCTGCTGTGAGCTGTCCGTTGCTTTACAGGGCAAGCAATTCCCTGGCCCCCTGTAGCCTTTGGATATTTTGCATTCAACCTGGCTTCACCATCTCATCTGCGTGCTTGGCATCTTTCCCTGTTTTCATTGTGGTGCAAGGCGGATAGCTGGGTTCGAAAATGATGGACCATGGTCAAATACAAATAGCAGGTATCTGTGAATTACGTGTACACCTGTAATCATGCATTTACAATGCCTGTTTTGGGAACAATGCATGGGTCACATAGTAGGGCCTGGCAGGCTCTATACTGCCCCCCCCCCATGTAATAACAAATTTGCTTCAGTCACTAGCACAGTATGTAGAGACGATGAGTGTGTACGTCCTGAGTAGATCTGAAGGCTGTTTTTTTTCATTTGGGGTGCTGGTTGACAGGAAATCAGTAATGTAATCATTTTACTTGAAGTTTAATTGACTAGACAGTCGAAAAATGTATGCCATAGCAAGCCTGTCATTTCCCTACCCTTGTGTGCTCAATATCTCCCAAGTATAAAGTTGTAGTTTAAAGCTGGTTGCTTCCACAACATTGTTGGTGATCGAGAAACTATGTGAATACGAGTCTGTACAAAATATAGGTATTTAATAAACGATGCTCATGCCTTGAAAATGTCCATCATACTTCAGCAAGTGAGCATGTGCAAAAGTACGATGCTCACTTCCATCTTGGCAGGTTGCATAAGAAAGTAAATCCAGGCTGAAAATTATGAGGCTTACCTTGCCTTCATTCCAAGGTATGAGTACTGGCAATACTTTGGAGCAAAATGTATCAGACGTCCATGAAAACTTTCAAGACCCTTGGTCTGATGCGATGTTTATAGCTTGGGCATGTCCAATAAGAGCAGCTTTGAAGCCGCAATTGTTTGGAGCTTTTCAAATGCCTTAGAATCTGAAAAATATGGCACAGACACTTTCTCATTTAGACACAGGACAAACCAGTCCTAAGTTGAGCCATGCAAGTTAAGCAGTCTTAGTGAAACCTGACTACCAAGAAATGTCTATGTCGCACTCAAGTGGCATGAGCCTAGATAGTATATGACCGTGTACATGCAAAAGATCACATTTATGCAATGAATACTGTGCTAGCTGCTACGACAACTTCTGAATCAGCTGTCATTTCAGCTGAGCCACAAATAGTAGACCACAAATAGTGAACTGAGCAAAGAACGCCTGCACATAATGGGCTAACAATAGCAAAGAACAAAATTGTACAGACCCAAGATTTTTTTGCAGACTGCTATTACATTATACAATGACTAAGGTACCCTAAACCTCCATTACACGCTCAGACACAATATGTACCTGCGAAGCATTGCAACGGTTTATAGTAACGTATTCTTTCCCTACATTTTCACTGACAGTACTTACTCTCACTGAGCCACTGCCGGCGTTCAGTTTCCTCATGTACACACGTTGGGAATTCTGCACTTCTGTAAATGTGCGCATCCTTATTATGATTTAGTAGTGACAACCACTGCGGAACAGTCTGCTCACTGTGAGAATGGCTGGTTGCGACTGCCCAATACAAATGATTTTGAATTGACTTCAACCATGGCTGCAGTTCTTTGCAGTCATGTCGCTTTGTAATGGCAGTCACTTCTTTGGAGACACCTCGAATGCATAATGCAAAGTCCGACATTCAGTGTCCATATTTTATAACAATACATATAGTAAGCGCCAATATTTTCAACCCAGCATAAAAATGTGTTGCTTCAAGATACCTTTTGCGAAATGCCAGACATCAAACTCATGCCTGATTTCTGTTTTTTTTCTCTTCGCATATAAGCCTTGATCTGAGCATGCTTGTCAGTCACAAGAGTCTTCACAGTGATACTATGGTTTTCTAGGAACTGAAGACTATGCTTAAGGCTCTCCAGTTCCATGTGGCGGCTGCCGCCTAACTCATTTGATTGTACTTACAAGAGACAATATTTTAACCCTGTTAGAGAACATGTTTGTACACAAAATAAATTCAAGCAGCAGGAGCCAATGCAGCAGCACAACATTCAGTGCTATGTAGGCCTTGTGAAGTCTTTACAAAACGCTAGAGAAAAGTTAAAAGAAGCCTCGACAAGCTCTACGTGGAGCACTTTGTTGTTTTCAACATCCGTCAAAGAGTATGTGCCAGATTTGGCACTGAAGCCAGGCGAGTCAGCTCGCCCATCGCCTGCAAGCTCCACTTCTTGGCCACTGGCATTTTTGAATAGCTGCTCTTGTTGTTCCCTCCAAACCATCAGCAAGTATATTTCAACGTAGTGAGAAAATGCACTGCAAATGATAAAATACGCATCATTTTTCAAAATGCTTCCCTACTTTGTTAACTGCAGGCCAAAGGTGAATACGCTGGATGTTGAAGAAGGTCCGGTCTGTGACAACTTCAACACCTATAGAAGCCAGCATCCTCAAAGTTGCAGTAGGGTTATTGCCCGAAAACAAAAAGACAGCAGAAAGCTTCAGGTTTAGCACTGGCTGCTGGTTTAGGACGTCTTGGTTCCTCCAGCATAGGTGGTCTCGTAGTGGGCACTGAGCCCTCACCTCTGTAAGTGTCCGTTCACAGCGAAAAATATGTGCAAGGAGCAAGGCATGCGTGGCAGACTTGAAACAATGCTATCAGGTGCCTTTCTTCAACTAAAATTACTCCCTCTTCCGAAGAGTCAGCACTGGTATCGGGCCTGAGAGAAATAAGAGATTTTCACTGAATGGAAATATTTAGATGATTTAAAACTTGTAGGAACGTTGCATGTAATTTAGACAACTAGCCATGAACCACAGGCTGAGGAAAGTGCAGACATCTCAAAGGCTATGCAACAGTAAGAATAGCATAACATACTCGTGGCAAGGGTCCTTCTCAGGACTGTAATCGTCGTCGTAATCAGAAGCAGGTTCACTGTCACTTAGGCTGTCTCTCTCATAACATGACTCTGCCACACTCATCACCTGAGTAGCAACATCTACCATAAAGTTGCCAACCTGGACACCTGAAAAGAAAAAAAAACAATTCTTGAAACGTTTATGGTATTATTTCATAGCCCATTATTATCCCACCATTATTCTTATAAGGTGTACAGAATTTCCAGGAACCCAATCATTTCAAATTTGTAACTCAGGCTATTACTGAAAGCTGTGCTGCACATCCTTATTGATGAAATTATCTTCATGAAAACATGAATCGCTTCAATGTGCAGAAAAAATCAGACCAATGTCAGATAATCTTACCGATTGAAACACCCCAAGGCTTTGTTTGCGTCCCACGTGAAATGAACTTGCACTTTTTTGTCTGCTTGTGACGGCCGTGTAAGATGTTACAGGTTATATCAGAACTTGAAGGCTCTTGCCTGTACTTTCGGGGCAATTCTGTTCAACATCAGCTGCCTGGGCCACAAGTGCTGCTTCAAACTCTTCAACATTATCTGCCTGTGTCACACTGGCTGCTTCAAAATCTTTGACTGGTGATGGTAGTGGAACAGGTTCTTCAGGGGCTTGGTTCTCAAGGAGCTCTGCTAGTAACTGAAAGAGTGCAAAACATGGATGTCATTAAGTTCAGCATATCAGCATACATTACAGCAGTTAGATTACTTACAATAATTGAAATACTTTTTCAGTAATTTATGTGATGGATTAGTTGTCTAGTGATTTATCATTGTGACTTATTTTGTCTGTAATTTGATGGCTAAAGTAATTCTATAATTGCGGTATAAATGCACCGGTAAGCTGTGTGCGCCGCCAGAAGGTTGGTAGTGGGGTGACGTGCCGCGGAGGAACATAGGGGGGGTGGGGAGGGCATGAAATGTCGTGAAGTGTATGTTACCTTGAAGAAAGGATGGCGTCCCTTTATACTTTGCTTTTTGCTTCTTGTATGCATGAAAACGTTTTAGAAGCAATCGCAAAGTAATACCATTACTATTTTGAAGCGATAATTCATAATGTAATTCAAATCAATGAACCTAATACGACAGTAATGAGTAATGTAATTTAATTTCTTTCAAATTATAATTTGGCCATGCGTGATGCATAGCCAGTTCTCTAGGTACAAGGCAAGAAAACTTTTTGTCCAGCAGCGGTGCCTGTTTTGGACTAGACCGCGTCGAACGCTGACAAGTTTACTACCTCACATCGTTACTACATTTTTTTATCCCGTTCGCCTTGCCACGGACGCGGCTGTGCCGACGCTCGTTTTTGCGGCATTTCGCTGCTGGTATCAAGCTGTGCGTGCGAAATCAACGGAACGAAGTTTTTACACACCGAGTTTAACTACTCTAGTGCGAGCATGAAAATATTACCGTAAAGCCTCATGTCGTGCGATTTGAACACGAATGCTGAACAGCTAAACCTGTGGGCTCCGCGTGGTTTCCGCGTCAGCGTAGGACGAATAACAAATGTCACTGGATGCGCAAGCGTACCCCCGGCCAGTTATTTCACCGTATCAAAATAGCGCCGAACAAACGGCTCTAGCACAGTGTTTCGTGACAAAGTACAGTGGCGACACCTAATGAAAACGGCAAGCACTTTGCACGCATGTGCATATTTCTGGCTGTACCTCCACCTCGCTTCGTCATAGGCCGCTGTAAGGCCGTGTGTTCGACACTCAGGTGATCACCTGGTAAAACTCTGCCCATGCGCACATTAAAACCCTTACCTCGCGCTTTCTCCTCTTGGCGTATGCCACTCTTGGAGGTGACGAGGTGTTTCTTTTGTCGGAGAATATAGACGGAATAACGCCCAGGCTTCAGTCGCGCCGATTAAACTGCAATACAGATTGCACGCATCGTTGTCAACCTCCGATGATAATCACTGTCGTGCAAAGAGTCCTAGCACAGCAAAGTTCATTTCGTCGGCACGAAATGATCTCTCCTCACCGCACGGACCCACTGAGCTGCAAGCTCCTTGTCCTTCGGGAACATGTGAAACAGCACATCGTCTCGCCCGCCTGTCTTCGCGCAGCCGAATGCTGCTCAGCACGAGGGAATGTTGGGCGCCCTTGGCTCTAGGCACTCACGTACCACAGAAAGAAAAAACAGTTTACGAAAACCGCCAAATAAAACAAACGTGAGCGGCGGCAGATCTCTCATAGCGTCGTTTAGTAAAGCGCAGGACCGAAAGAAACATGCCAGCACGCCGGCCCGGCAGCACGGTTCCCGGGAAGAGAGAAGTGGTTCTTGAATGGAAAAGGAAAGGTTGGCGATATTTTCTGCAGCCTTTGCGGGACCACGGCTCAGCGTCAACAGAGGTGGGGGGATACTGTGAGCAAAGAAGATAGGAAAGTAGAGGGTTGAAGTTTCGCCATGGCAGCTGCTGAGCAGTCCTGTAGGTAGGGCCTAGTGTGTCCGGCAGGAATGGTAATCTGGTGAAAGGCGAAAGGGTGGTGATGCAACAGGAGCCAGTTGGTTGGAGCAGGTCGAGTAGCCTGGAGTGGTTTGGATAGCTCTGAGGGTATCCGTCTTTGCAGAAAATCCTAGAGTCTCAACGAGAGCCCCGATAAGTCGAGGTACTCGACAACACTTAGGAGGGCAGGTAGCTCGTTGCGACCAAGGAATATGTCTTCTTGCCATGCAGAAAGAAGCTCCAGGCGTCGGATCTCCTGCAGGAGGCCGCCATGCTGCTGCAGGTAAGCAGGACAGGCCAGCAGGAGGTGTTCCACGGTCTCACGCTTCCCACAGGAGGCGCAGGCTAGAGATGCGATAAGGCCATGCCGATGGCGGCGAGCACCCGTCCAACAGCAGCCAGTCCTCAGTCGCAGAAGGAAGGAGGTGTCCCTGCGTTCGAGGCCGCGCTGTGGAAGTGTTCGCGGGGGGCGGCCGAAGGACATTCGCTTGTCCGGACGGCAGGTCAGCAGATGGCGTCGAAGCCTATGGCTTGTGAAATCATTGGCTGTTACTGCCAGGCTGGGCGGGACCACGCAGTATTGGGCACGCTTTGCCAGTGAACCAGCTTCCTCGTTGCCCGATGTCCCTACGTGGGCTGGGTGACAGTGCAGGGACACTGAGCAGCCCGCTTCCTGGAGCGCCATCACCCTTGTCGAAAGCAGGGCGACCCCAAAGCTGGCACTTTCTGGCCCCTGCAGGCTGAGAAGTGCCACCTTGGAGTCGCAGCAGATGGTAACTGGGGTCGCTGGCAGCTCCTCCATGAGTAAGTCCACAGCCAGGAGGAGGCCAGCTACCTCTGCCGCTGTTGACGGCGCATGATCGGGGAGGTGACACTGCTTGCCCTTCCTCAAGACGGACACCACGCAGGCCGCAGTCGACGAGCCTGAGTCCGGCATACCTGAGCCGTCAACGTAGGTCTGCAGGGGTTCTCCGTGGTCCTCATGCAGGAGGGAGGCAGCCGTCTGCTGAAGGGCACAAGTCGGGGAGCGCCGTTTGAAAACGCCGGGCAGCACTGTGGTGAGAGGTATGGGTGGTCTCTGGGGAGGAGCCAGCTTTGTATTGTTCGCTGGAGGCCTCCCAATCACCTCCTCGTACAGCCCACAGATTCTGCCCATTTGTGAATGGGGCCGCGAGCGCAGTCGGGACAGTAGGGCACTGCCGTCTGGGCCATGGTGGAGGCGGTCAACATGGCGTAGCCCTTGTTGCAGGAGGAGGAGTAGCAGGGGCCATGCTCCTGCCTCGGCCAAGGTTGCAGCGACTTGGGAGCTGCGGGGAGCACTCAGGCAGAGCCTAATTGCGGCCCGATGCTGCAGCTCCAGATTCATGACACGGGCAGGTGGTAGTGCCACGAGTGAGAGGGCGTACCGCAGGCGTGAGGTGGCTGCTGCATCGTACTGCCACAGAGCCCACCCAGTGGTACAGCCCTGTCGTCGGGCAAGAAGCTGGGAGACTGCCTTGCGGTCTCGGAGGACCTGGACATGCAGGGTCTTGACAGCAGGCAACCAGGACAGCCGGTGATCAAGGTGCAGTCCCAGGTACGTCACTGCCGTGCTCCATGGTGAATGAACGCCTCCCAGGTGCAACCGGACAGCTGTGTGGCGGGCAGCTGCGCTGGGGTGGAGCAGCTTGGCCTCGGTCTTCCTTGCGGAGATGGCAAGGCCAATGCTACTCAGCTAAGCAGCGGTGGTGTCGAGGGCTCTTCGCAGGGCAGAGCGCGTGCTGCGGTGACTCTGTGGGGGACTTCGCACCCACAGGGGGATGTCTTATGCCTAGATGGAGGCATTCACAGGGATTGTTTGCAAATGGCAGCGATGATCACTATCCCGTGGATGTTTGGCAAGAAGACCACCTTTGACGTGGGGAGCATGCAGACATTGCTACGCCACCTGGTGCGTGGTCAGCCTGTTGCTAGCTAGGCCGCGAAACAGATCAAATGACCACTTCTTACCTACTGGACTCTCCGTGCTTGAAATGTTTCGTAATGATCAATGAGGCGGCGACGTCCGCAGTTTGCGGTGGCGAGAACAGACCACCTTGTCAGCCTTGTCAGGAACATGCAGCTGTATTGAATGAGGGGCTGAGTATCTTAGTCCGGGTTCGAGTAACATGCATTCGCTCTACGAATTGCTGCTGTGCTGTAAGGTTTTTTCTCTTCCGTAGCGCTTTGTCCGGTAGATTAAAAATGTCAACTGCAGTTGCGCGCACTCGCTTCTTTGTGCCGGGGGTGGTAAACACGTTTCAAACTTCTAGCAGAAAAGTAGGCTGTCCGAACGACCCTGCAGACGTTCAGTAAGGCATATTCGGCCTGCGAAAAGACGACGACATTTTCCTCGAGGAACCGGGGGCTTGCCCATGCCTTAAGCGATGTTGCCTTTCGTACTTGAGCTGTAGAGCGCCTTTTTCGTCGTAAGAAATTCGACGTTTCGGCTGGTGGGTCGATGCCGCCATCTCGGGACTGGCCGAGGACGAGGCGTCTTCCGTGCTCCTTTGCTCGTTGTCACCGACGGTCAATGGCGCCTTACCAATCACCGAGGAGGACGTGGCTTTTTGCGCGCGGCTATTAGTCCGATCAGCAGGGCAGCAGGAAGCCAGGCCAGTGCCAGGTTGAACAGGAATGGGCTCACCACCAACCCTTGTAGGATGCCCCCTGCCACCGGCCGAGGGGAGCTCCTCGATTGGCCCACTCGTACCCTGAAGGTGCGTTCCTGTAGGAACGACGAGATGAACCGCCGCAAGTTCCCGTTGATGCCAAGTAGGTCCAGGGCCTGCTGAACAACTGGGTGGGGCAGGCCATCGAAGGTCCCCTTGATGTCGACAAGCACCAGGAGCAGGGTGTCACCGCAGGCCTTGGCCCCTTCCAGTGTGTAGACCACATCCGCAATGGAGTTCGCGGTGCATCGTTGCCGCCGGAACCCCACTGCTCGTTGGCCAAAAAGCCATAGGCACGGGCCACCCAGTCCAGTCAGACCACAGCCATTGCCTCCATCACCTTGCAAGTGGCGGAGGTGAGGGAGACAGGCTGATAGGAGCTCACGTTTCCAGCCGGCTTTCCGGCCTTCAGGATGGGGGCCACGATGACTGTGCGCCATGTCTCCGGCCCCTGGCCTGACCGCCAGATGTCGTTGTAGCAGTCGAGCAGGCGCTGATGCTCGCTGGCGGCCAGGTGTCGGAGCATTTGGGTCGTCACTCCCTCGGCTCCTGGTGCGCTGCGGCATTTCCCCCTCTTCAGGGCCACATGGCGGTCGTGCAGCGTCAGTGGGTCCTGGCAGATAGCCGTAATCTGGCTCGATGCCCACCCCGGGTGGTGGTTGTGCGGGCAGCTAGGCAGGCTGATGGAAGGCTGTCCTACCGGCAGGATGGCTGCAGTTCTTTGTACAGCCAGCGCGAACTGGTGGGCGATGAGCTCCGCAAGGGCCCCTTCGCTGATACCCAGCGTGATGGCCGCAGCGAGGACAGGTTGTAGGCTTGCTCTCCTGCTTGTGAGGGATTTGAGCAATCTCCAAGCCAGGGGTCATCCCCGGGAATGACAACACTGTCGCCGGTTGTCTCTTCCGGCTGCCTCCTCACCCGGTGTTACGGGAAGCGACGGGGGTGTGTCCGCGGAGGGATTTAGAAAGCGATTTCCGCCCCTTTTATTAACAAAGTGTAGAAAAAACTTTCAGAACCGTAAATTATTAGGTCTGTTCTTCCCGATCCCGGCAATTCATGGAAATTAAAAACCGTTCCAGTTTCCCTCTAAACACAAAAGACATAAAAACACTTTAAGAATTTCCCTCGCACCTAGTGCTAGGCGCATTAGGCGCGCCACATAGCAACAATTTACTTATAAAATATGAGCACGCGCTTTCTTATTTCTGATTATTAGAAAAGTTCTTATGGGACGTGGCAGTCTTCTAAATTCTGTGTGCGTATCTCATCGTGCTGTGGCGCTGTGACACGCGTCCATAATGTCAAGTATGTCCAGTCTTGTGATACATCACGTTGTAACGCTGAATGAAAGAAAGCGATTTGTCTGCCAGGCCTACCAAGGCATAGGAGGTACGCGTTCGTCAGTGAAGTCTGCAGCGCTTACAAAAATAACTGAAAGCTGGTTCAGCACAAAAAAATTATTTTTGTTGTTTCCCATATGAGTCTTCCTCTTAATCGATGTGACGTTTTCGTGAAACCCTTGACTTTATTGCTTCGAACATGTCCCTCTAACAGTAATTCAAGCAAAACAGAACTTTACACGAAAATGTACACACTTCAGATAATCAAGAGTTGTTGAAAGACTATATACTCCGTTCCATGCATAACAGGTGACGCTACCAAAGCTAGACATACTTCTGTCACTGTTCAAATCCGCAGCCAAAACGTGGTGCGTCATATGTTGAAGATATTAAGCACGCATCATTTAATCCGCAATAAAATTAGGTCACCTGCTTCTACCTCAGAAAACATGAACGATTTATGACATTATTAGTCTCTAGAGATCTATAACTTATTTCACAGAGGAAACCAGAGGAAACCCAGAGGAAGCCAGGTCAACACAGGGGAAACCCTCGGTAGCGACCACTGCATCTTAAACACTGCAATTCGGACCAAGCCATTAGCAAAACCACAACACAGGCCCGTCTCCCACATTGGTCCAAGTTTAGGCAAAATTACAGCACAGCGACATCTATACTTGGTCAAGGCTACCAGTCATGGTCCCAACAATGGGTTTCTAGCCTTCGCTCCACCGAAACCAAAATTCAGCTTTCCGAGGCGGTATCGGACGTGGATAACCACCTCCTCCACCTCTGGGAAGGGTGGCATTGCCTCGTCCGCCAGTGGCGCCGACAAAAGCAGAGCCGCAAACTTAAGGCTCGAATTGCCGAGCTCACCCAGCGGTGTGGCTGAGTATGCGGCCCAGCTCACAGACGCCAACCAGGTGGATCGTGGCAACACGGCGGCGCGGCAGATGTCCGGCAGGAATACCTGGCGCCTCTTCCGCGCCCTTGTCGACCCAACGCAGACACGCGTTGGGTCGCTAAGGGGTGGGTCGTTGGGTCGACATCTACAACGTGCTATACACAGTTTTCACGGCAACACAACTCAGCTAGCGCACAAGTTACGGGACCAATACTTGTGCACTACCCAGGACCCCTGCGGATTGGCGTACTCTTATGCAGGTTCGGAGAACGCTGAGCTGGATCAGCCGTTCCAGCTGTACGATCTGCGGGTAGCCCTGGCGAAAATGAAACGTGGTACCGCCCCGGGTAGGGTCAAAATTACAAATTACTCGCTAACTTGCCTGACCTGGCCTGCCAGTCCTTATTGGATTACATCAATTCAATCTTGCTCGGGGACGCGCCACTCCCCAACGATTGGAAAACCGCTCTGGTCACTTTCATTCCCAAAGCTGGCAAGGCCATCAACACGGCCAACCTTCGCCTCATCTCTCTCACCTCGTGTGTGGGCAAACTAATGGAGATGATGGTGCGTGACAGGTTGTCCGAGTTCATGGAAAATCAACACATCTTCGCAGACTCCATGTTCAGATTTCACCCGCACAGATCCGCACAGGATGTTCTGCTACAACTCAATCGGGACATCCTTGACCCGGTCGAATGCCCCCACAGCGATAAGGTCATGCTCGCCTTAGACTTGAAGGGGGTCTTTGACAACATTACAACGAGGTAATACTCTCTCATCTTTCAGAAACCGGCTGCGGACGCAATGTGTTCAGATACATTCGGCAATTTTTGACAGATCGTGACTCCTACATTAAAATCCAGGACACTGAGCACGGTCCCTTCTGACATGGAACTAGAGAAACACCACAGGGTCAGTGCTGTATCCTCTCCTATTCAATCTGGCTATGATGCACCTGCCAGCCCAATTGGGTGCTGTCGGTGGTGTGGAGCATGCGCTGTAGGCCGAAGACAACACCCTGTGGGCCACACAGTGCTCACTCGGAGACAATGAGGCCAACCTACAACAAGCAGCGACCATAGTGGACCATTATACACGCCACTGTGGCCTGCAATGCTCCCCTCAAAAGTCTGAATTTGTACCATACACCCCTCACCACAGTGTACAGCCAAAATTGAGCTCTTTCTGGAGACAGGACCAATTCCTGAACACACAGAAGTCCGGTTACTGGGGCTTTTCATTGATCAACATAGACGGTGAAACACTACCCTGGCCCAGCTCCGTAAGGTGGGGGACCAGGTGAGCCACATGGTCCGTCGGGTTTCCAACAAACGTGGGGTTGCGGTGCAAAAACGCCTTGCGGCTGGCGCATGCATTCGTGACCAGTCGAATCTTATATTCGACTCCTTACCTCCACCTTCGGAAACAAGACGAGGATGCACTCGAAGTCATCCTCCGCAAAATTATTAAGAGAGCCCTCGAACTCCCCGTGAGCGCCTCCAACCAGCGTCTCCTGGGTCTAGGCATGGTGAACACGTTCCGGGAGCTCCGAGCGGCTCACTTACACTGTAAAAAAAATTTCTTCAGTTTACGGTCAAAGCTGTAGGTAAAACGTTGCCGGACACTTTTCCGTCAAATGAAAAACGGTGTTTCCGTAAAACGGACAGGCCGTAAAAATTATTTCCGTTAAATGGAAAACGGTGTTTCCGTAAAACGGACAGGCCGTAAAATTATTTCCGTTAAATGGAAAACGGTGTTTCCGTAAAACGGACAGGCCGTAAAATTATTTCCGTTAAATGGAAAACGGTGAGCTCCGTAGTTGTGATAACAGAATCGACCGTATTTTGCAAATAAGAAAAACGGTGAGTTCCGTAAAACGGAAATGCTGTAAATTGAGCCCCGTACTTGTGATTATAGTACATGACCGTACTTTGGTAATGAAGAAACGGGGACTTGAATGCTCGTGTTCTTGAGCCAAATTGTTTCGTTCATTGGAATAAGTTATTTTGGGCAATGAACCACCCAAGTCGTACATTAGAACGTGGATAACTTGCAACATCATTTAAGATATAGCTGGAAATGGGGCAGAAATCATAGCACACAGGAAATACACCAGACAGAACGTGCTGTGTTTGCATGTTTCCTCCTAGTGTAATTGTTTTCTACACCGCTTATTCTTCGTGTCAGTGTTGTCATGTTGCACTTGGGTTCTACACCCAACATGTACACAGCATACATACAGATTTGTGTTCGAGAAACAACAAGCCACTTGAATCTGAAAAAACCTGTGTTTATTCTGCTTTACTGAAAAAAGCAGTGTATGAGACCGGGCTAGTTGGTATTCCATGCTGAAGTGACCATCACAAGAGTGAACGCAGGACACTAAAAACGTGACAAGAACAGGTGCGAACTTCCAATTGGTGTTTATTACGAAAAGGCATGTATATATACTCTTGTACACTTGATCATAATCAGTTACAAGAGCGCACTAAGGCCGCCCCAAGGCCTAAGGCGGCCTTCCACATACAGACCCCAGGTATGCAAATTCTTTAATGTCAACGCTAGGGATAGTTTGCTAACGCAGTTGCCTTATGCGATATCTGCCCCCTCAATGATGGGCCTAGTGCTTTCTTATGCGTTGCTTGCTATTATTTGGTTTTTCAGAGTGCATGACATTTGCATTGGGAGTTGTGGATTCCAAGGAAACCCTATCTTCCTTTTTGAACTTTCTTATTGCGTTCCTGTAGTCTCATATTTAGGCACCTTCCCGTTTGTCCCACGTAACGCTGCCCACAGAAAAGAGGTGTGCTATTCACTACTCCCCCTGAGCATTTCGACAAAACCTTTTCTGTGAGCAATGTTGCATGAAATTGATTGTCTGCTGACAGGGCTGGTTTTGGCACATAACTGAGATAACTTGATGGGTGCGGGAAAAACAACCGAAACTCCTGCCCTTTGGCCTATTTTCTTTAGTTTATGCAAGATAGCGTAATGTATGGGATGACTGCTAGATTCCTGTGAACAGTATCACATAGGTGTAACTAAAGAAAATAGGCCAAAGGACTGCAGTCTTGGTCATTTCTTCCGCGCCCCGCAAGCTATCCAAGTAATGCGCCAAAACCAGCCCTGTCAGCAGACAATCAAAATCATGCAACATTGTGCACAGAAAGGGTTTCATCAAATGCTCAAGAGGAATAGTGTATAGCATACCTCCTTCCTGCAGGCAGCGTTACGTGGGACAAATGGGAAGTTCCCTAAACTTTAGACTACAGGAACATAATCGGAAAGTACAAAACGGGAAAGGAGGTTTCCTTGGAGTCCATTGCTGCCAATGCAAATGTCATCGACTGTTTGAAAAAACAGAAATAATAGCAAGCAGCGTGAAAGAAAACGCTAGACTCATCATTGAGGCAGCGGCTATTGCAGAATGCAACAGCGTTAACAAGCCATCCCTATAGCACTGACTGTTAAAGAATCTGAATATCTGGGGTTTGTATGCGGGAAGCCGCCTTAGGCCTTGGTGCGCTTGTTTATTTGTGATGACCATGTTGACTTGCATGATTGTAACAGATTATGATCAAGTGTGCAAGAGTACATATACATACCTTTTTGTAATGAACACCGGTTGGAAGTTTACGCCTGTCCTTGTCGCCTTTTTAGTGTCCCGTGTCCAGTTTTGCGCAAGTCCTTTCCGCATAGACACTAGAAATTGGCTGACTAGAGGAAGGATTGGTTGAGACTTGGAATGACTGGCTGCTTGCAGAGTCCTTCGGCTTTGACTGAAAAGTAAGAAACACCAATCAATTAAGGCTGTTCAATTATTTACCATCATCATCACTACTGTTACTCAGATAAACAATGATTTCGTATTCACAACTGTCACTACAAGTGCTCTTGTCAAAAGAAATGGTTCAGACTCAGCCATGTTGGTATATATTCATTCGTAGCCTTATAGCATAAAAAGCTTCAGATAGAAAGGACCCAAGTCAATTGATGGTTTGCTTGGAACAGTCAAAGATGTCACGTGCACATTATGACATTCGGAGATTACATCTCCCACATTTAGGTAGAGCTGCCATGGCCACATACTGCAGACCATAGTTTTCAACTTTCACTGCTCCATTAAACAACCTTGCAGATTTCACTGTTTCCCAAAACAATTAAGCACTCTTGAAACAAGCGCAAACCATGCATGTTGTTTACTTCCGACGCAGAACAAGCAAGCCAAAGATATTGTCCAGCTGACAGGCTGGTAGAATAGCGACAATACAAAAAAACCATGCTTGCACCACAACTGTGTCACAACAGCTGTCAGCCCCTTTTGGATATGGTCTGTTGTGTCACGGAAGAAGTATCAATGCGTAATATTCTTTTTACTCAAGCAGTGAAAATTGAAAGTTACGGTCCCGAATGCATCAACATACCCTTCCCATCTTCATAAAAAGTTACAATATTGCACTGTGTTCACCAAAAAATTTGCCCTTTTTGTAAAGAAGCCTGCAATTATGCCTGGACCCCATACATGGCTCTGGCAGGCAGCACTGTTTATTCTGTCCGTTTCTTGACTTGCAATCCCATAACGAAACAAATAATGCAACATATTTTTCTAGATTGCATTGCTTCATGCAAATGCGCTTAATTCGGGAAATTTCTGAAATGCATCAAGCCTCTCCTAAAAAATTTTAAAGTAGAGTAATTCATTAACATGCCTAAACATGAGCACTTCCCATAGATTTTGAGAGCCAATGAGGACAGAGCTATTTGCTCAAATTTCTGCGACTCATGGGAACAGGATGGCCAAATTCCGTGCTGTTAGTAAATGCAAAGAAAAAAAACTTTGCTCAATTTGTGCAATGTTTCGTTCCGAAATTTTTCTTCTTTATACCGTAGTGGGGATACTCTGTGGTAATTAGTTGAAATTATTGCTATTGGCCTGCAGTCTGGTACAAAATATTTTTAAACCCGCAGCGACAACACTATTTCCTTCGGATCTATCCAAAGTGCAGATTCGGTAAAATCCAGGAAAAATGCTCCTAACTAAACAGTTCATTCTATATTGTTTTTTGCAGAGACACCTTTTTTTTCTTGGAAAACTAAGGTTAATTTCATTGTCGCCAGGCTCGGGCAGCAAAATAAACTTTTAAATCAAAATTAAAAGTGATCGCCAGGCATGTCCAGTTGAATTTATCTGAACATGCCCTACTGTCTGCAGTACACATGTTGCCACTTTAAAGGCCTGCAAGAAGGCACCAGTTATATTTTCTAGGGCAAGAAGGCAATGAAGTATGTTACTTAAGGCAGTTAGTCACAGGAGTCCTGGATCAGTAGAAGAAAATTTAAAGACTATAAATTGTTTAGAAGACTTAAGTCACACATTACTGAGTCACCGTCTATAGCTTACCATTAGTCTTAAAAGTACCATCATTGCATTGTGATAAAACTAACCTAAGAGACTGAAACCTGGCATGATAAAAATGGAGCTTGAGAATGAAGGTTTGCTCAACAAGCAACGGAACGACAAAAAATGATATGCATGATAAATTAAAAAAAGCCGCTGTTGAGGACGGTAGAGAACTAGGCACCATGAAGAAATTTGTAAATATGCAAGCATAGGATGGAGTCAGTTGGCGCAAGCCATATATATTTACAGATTACTAGGAAATGCCTTCATCCCGCAGTGGACATAATGTATGTGAGAGCGTATGTATGTCTGCGCCCCTTCGATTACGCAGTCCCAGACTGTCCGCAAACCACCTGCGGCTTCTGGTCTGGCTAGCATTGACAGAAGGGCGCATCACAGTCATGTGATCCCGCTGCCTGGGACTGTCCGAGGTTTTGTTTGAAAGCACCGCGATTGGAGGTCGCTCTCCTGGCTGCTGTTGTCCGCTATTAGCTACTTAAATTATGGGGTTTTACGTGCCAAATCCACTTTCTGATTACGAGGCAAGCCGTAGTGGAGGACTCTGGAAATTTCGACCACCTGGGGTTCGTTAACGTGCACCTAGATCTAAGTACATGGGTGTTTTCATAATTTGCCCCCATTGATATGCAGCCACCGTGGACGGGATTCAATCCCGTTACCTCATGCTTTTAGCTACTTGTAGATTGCGCCCTACCCAGCAAATTCAGTAGCGTGGTCATCAAAATAATGCAGTCTCAGAGGCCATGTCGCCGGCACAACCATAAAGCTTGCATAATGGAATCGCAGCCTGAGCACATTGAACATGTTAACAAAGCTCAGTTTACATCGTGCTCTCGCTCTTCGGGCCTTTTAACCGCTGTATTTAAGCCAGCTCATTTATTTCCTGTAAAATTTAAGCGTCACTGCCACACAAAAATAAGCAAAAACACGGTTGTGCCAGATCACTGTTCACCCACAAAGCACAGGCCGATATCCTCAAAGCTCATGAAACCGTCTACTAAAGGCCTGACGTGTGTCTAGGACAAAGCGCGTCTACACTGTCTACTAATCCTGCACAACCAAAAGCAAAATTTCGAATTTGGGTAACAGAAGGGATCAGCACACATGACAACAGCAATCGGTGAAGCTCTGATTATACAGGTTGTCCCACGTAACTTGAGCCAAACAATAAAAATATGCAAGTGTGACGTAGCTCGACAGAACCAAGGTAATGTTGTTTGCCGTCACTTGGAGATACTCGGATATTTTTTCATTCCACCAAAATAAATATTTCAACTTCGTTAATTAATCAACTTTTCAAATATTATAACTAGATTAGAAGTGTCCATGAGAAAATTGTAGAGCAACATGAAAAGCTCCCCATACAGCTTTGTGTTGTTCGAGACATGCTGCGTAGAAGTGTTTTTTCGAGAAAGAAGCTCGCGAATACACGCAAGGTGCTGCGAATGGACAGTCACGCAACAATTTAGTGTGTATTTGCAGGCTTCTTTCACGCTAGGAAAAACACTTTTATGTAGCATGTATTTATTTTATTTATTTATTTATTTAGGAATACTGCAGGCCTTAGAAGGCCCAGGCAGGAGGGGAAAGGTACATACAAAAAAAGAAAACAATAGATTGACAAAGGAGTAAAAAAAAGAAAGCTCCGGAAAAAATGTATTAGAAAGTACAATCGCGTAATGAGTAAAGCACCTCTAAATAATGCATAGAGAGTGGCAGGTACAAATTGAAACACTGTTTCACAAGCAAAGTTTCAAAGCACAGGAAATGTAACAGAAAAAAAAAGGAGGAGTGCATAATTCAATATTACTACAACGTGCAAATGAATAAATATTGCACAACGATACAAATTGAAACAAGATTTCGTAAGAACAAGCACTAAAATTAGATAGTAATAGAGGCTATTGAGTCAGTGCTGAGAAGTTTGTTATAGGGTAGGCTGTTCCATTCCGTTACTGTTCGAGGGAAAAAGGAAGACATAAAGACATTGGTTCTACCATTATAAGGCGTTAATGATGCAGCGTGGCGATGTCTTGTTCGGCGGGCAGTAAGGGGTGTTATGTAAGGTTCGGGAGAAAGAGATAGTTTATTGTTACTCAGCAAGAAGAGAAATTTAAGCCTGTGAATTTTTCTTCTTAGTTGCAAAGACTGAATCATAATATTTGAGAATTTGATTAATTACCGAATACTAATTATTTAATCTGGCAAAATGAAAAAAAAATGAGTATCTCGAAGCGAGGGCAAACAACATTACTTTGGTTCTGTCCAGTTATGTGGCATTTGCATATTTTTAATGTTTGGCTCAAGTTACGTGAAACACCCTGTATGCCATGCCAGCTACCAGCATTAAATATCTACATGCAATATGATACGTTTCCTCGTTCACCAGTTTCACTCATCTGAAAAGCAAAATCTACCTGTTTACTATGCATATAGCAATGAGCATGACAGATTTCACGAAACACATCAAGAAAAGCAAGCATTTGCGCGTGATCACTGTGCTTTGTCTTAAAAAACACAAGGACTAAGGTTGCAGCAATTAGACCCCTCATGAAAACCTCGCATTATGGCACACGAAGCATCGATTTAACGGAAGCAATAGCTGAGTGCATGATATTTGCTGTCTGGAACGCACAAAGTACACATAAACACACAGCCTCTTTTAAAACATGGCGTCAAGCCCGCGTGCATCTTTTTAAGACAGCCGCCGTCTGCTAGCTACTTGCATATGTCAGAACAAATATCTGCTGACAGCTCTGAGAGTCCGCAGAGTCTGACTTCTGGTAAAACGAATGCGATACTGGGTGCTCTCGGACTGGTGGATGGGGCGTCCGAAGCTGATTGAGAAAATCGAATGCGGGACAGCACTGCTAAGCAGTCCAGGACTGTCAAGGACTGATAATCGAAGAGGCCCACTAATGCTTTGTGTTCCTATCCTATGTAATCTCTTCATACTGATCAGCTCAAGCTGCATGGCAAAGAAGTCTCTTGTTAGTGCTCTGAAGACAAGCCTCTTGCCCAAACATTGGCTATAGAGACGACCATCGTTCGACAACTGTTGATCTGTTCATAGAAGTGAGAATTCCGCGACAAACTTTTCAATGAAGTAAGCAATATGATGATGAACTTGTTTCACAAAACTTCATAAGTACACCTGACATTTGACTCACTTTTGCATGTAAGTAAATATTATGAAATTGTCGCTGTGAACAGTTGTCCCCGACTGCTGTACACTTGTGATAAAAAATTAACCATATTTGAAAGTTTGTATAATTAGCCAGGAGAGCCGCACTTGCTGGATGGCTCATCATCTAATTTGGAAAAAAATTCAGCAGTGAGCAGCAATTGTATCACTAATGACCTTGAACATCTTTTATAATTATTAATTTGTAAACACCTGTTGTCGAACAGCCCACTTACTGAAGTTTTGAACACATTGTACACAATTATAGCACGTACTACACAAAATAAGATCTGTAATAGACCTTACCAAATACAATATTAGTGTGGCGGCAGGTCAACTGGCTCCTCAGCAATGCTTGCGTCCTTCCTGGGAGAACAAAAGACGACATTAGGCTTACACTGACAGCACCAAACCACATAATTTAAGTTGCAAACAAGTGCCCCAGAACATAAGAAGTTCTAATTAGATATGGTCAACCTGCTTAACCATGTCACAGACATTGAATGACAGAATGTACATTTATGAAGCCTCAACTCTATGAAATACATGCTAATACAAACATGCTAGTACACAGAATCAAATTGGATGCATGAAAATTCTCAGTAAACTTTTATTTCCTAGCAACCACAAGTTGCTCTTTGTGAAGTGCAACAAGTGAGTGTCTAACCTACACTAAGAAGGTGGAAAATTCGGGATCCTTTCTGGTGAATAACTAACCATATCTCTACCGGCACCCAGCAATACAAAGGTGAATTGTTAGCATTATACTGATTAAAGAAATAGTTCAGTGCTACCAAGCAAGTACAATAAATAAATTATTTCGAATTCATCTTCATGTCAGGCTAATCAAGTTAATTTTCTTTGGTTCACATGAAAGAATGGTTCGAAAAAAATATTGGAATCTGTCAACAATGTTGAAGCAATTTTATGACGGCCTGCAGATAGCAGTTGTTGAAATAAGACCTGGGGCAGGGGGAGAAAAGACAAAGAAGTGTGATAAAACAAAATGGGGCCTGTGCTGTGCAGCTACTAAATGCAGTTTTATTAAAGTATGATGTGCAAAACAGCATATGTAAGAGATGCGAGACCCTCAGCTGGTATTTTGCAATGTTGTTACGGGAAATTGTTTCAAGGAGCATGACTCCTTAACCCTTCTAGGGTCAATGACGTAAATATACCGCACCGCGCAGTACAAAAATGGTAGATGCCGTATATTTACGGCGCTGTCTGTAGGTTTAAAAAGCACGACAATTTCCTAACCTTTTCTTTTCTGTCATGTGCTGCCACTATGTGGAAATACAGGGAATTTCTCTTGCACGCCTCACTCTCTCAGTTTTCGTTGCATGGTTTGTTTTAGCGCTAGTTTGCTCCTGCGCGTCTATGTACTACCGCTTGAGCATTGGCGTGCGTACGGGTGGCGGTTTGGGTTTTGTTTTCGCGGGCGGTTTTGGCTTCTTGCGCTTGCAAAACTGATGGCTATCTCGTTACTAATCGCTCAAAAGGCTACTGCTTGTTTCTCGCTCATTTAGTGCTCGCAGGGGTGCGCATAGGAAGGATGCTGCTGTGCATGAGCTTCTGTTGCTCCTTTTCTTTTTTTTTGAGATTCGCGAAAACTAATTGCATCTGGCTGGCGATAAGATGAAGATTAGCGGAAGTTTGTACACGTTTTGCTTTTTTGATGGGCACACAACCGCACAGTTTTCTTGAGTGCGTGCACCTACACAGTTCGATTATGCTATGGATGTACTATCATAAGCAATATGAAAGGGAACACAGGAACGTGTGGCAAACAGACTCGGAGCGATGCGCGGATGGCGCTGTGAAAAACGAAGGGGGAAAGGAGAGCGCTCTTCCACTAACTGTTGGCACTCTCACCACACTGGTATTTCTACAAAGGAGCAGCTTACGTCATGGATCGTCCAACAGCCGATAAGACGGTGAGATCGTCGCCAGTGACTTATACCGATTCACTTTCTTTTCTTTCATTCTCTTTTTTTCTTCGTGCAACCGCTTGATAGTACTCTGAGAAAAAGTTTGCCCTGTATTTCAAACCGATTCTTTATTTGAATAGACGCACTCAGTTGTAAGTGGCACCTCGAACAGCGGCGACGCTCGAACCAATGACGACAGAGGAATAGAATACAGAAAAATTTTTTAAAAAGAACATTGACAAACTGCCTCTCGCCCGACTTTGTTGCACGAAGTTCGTTCAGAAAAATTCACATCGCACACTGCAGTGGCCCACGCAGAGCAGTCAACTCTGAATTTGTAACCTCAAAATGCCTCGAGTGCCTTTTAAAGAACGGGAAAACATAATAGAAATGTCTAAAAGAGGTTATACACAGCGCAATATTGCTCTCGTGACAAGCCGCCCATTGAAAACGGTCAACCGGATTATCCAGGCTTACCGAGACGAAGGACGCATAAACGATGCGCCGCACCGCACACGATTTCGATCGACAACGAACGACCAAGACCTTTGCATCGTGGCTGCCGTCAGCGACAAACCATTTCAAAGTGCAAAGGACGCTCGAGGCGCTCTTGGCTTGAACAACTTGAGCGACAGCATGGTACGATGAAGGCTTAGAGAAGCAGGACTGCGAAGTCACATCGCCGCACAGGAACCTCTGCTCACCGCAACCAACAAAGCGGCTCGCCTGAGGTTCGCTACTGAACACCGCAGGTGGAGCGAGAGTGGGTAGAAGTATGTAGTTTTCTCTGATGAGTCCACGTTCTCGAGCCGCTGGGACCAACGAAAGAGAGTGTGGTGGACCGCAAACACGCGCTTTAGTCCGCAGAATATCCAGGAGGTGGCCGCCAGTGGATGCGTGTCTGTGAACATCTGGGGGGCGATTTCCCACGCAGGCCTAGGCCCACTGGCGAGAATTGATGGGAGGTTCACCAGTGCTGCGTATTGCACTCTGCTCGAGCACCAGATGATCCCTTATGTGTTGAACAGGCCGCACCCAGATGGGTGTTATTTTTTCCAGCAGGACTTGTCTCCCATTCACACATCGAAGGACGTGGCGCGCCTTTTGGAAGAGCGAGGGGTAATGCAACTTCAGTGGTGTGCGAAGGGTGCCGACATGAACATTATAGAGCACGTTTGGGGCCGTATGAAAGTGAACCTTTCGAAGAGCTCACTACAATTGGCGAACTCCGACCAACTATGGGAAGCAATAGAACATGAGTGGAAGCGCCTTCAGCATGATACCGCATTCATCGAGGCTCTCTACGCGTCTTTGCCTCAAAGAATGGAGGCCATCGTGCAAGTCGATGGTGGCATGACGCATTATTAGGCCACCAATGAACAAAACAAAGGACGAGGATAAGCTGCGATAACGCTATTGCCTTATTTCGTTTGCTTCAATATCTTTTTAATATTCGGCAAGTGCCAGTAAACTAACTTGGAACGCACCCTTAAAGACCATATTTTCCCGGTTTAGAAGACTTACCATAAATCAATATCGAAGTCTGGAACAGTGCTATCTTTTGTAACGATTCGACGCAAAAGGTTACCAGTGACGCATGCGAAATTCCGCACTTTGCAGACACATGGCGGGAGTGCGAACAGCTGTTAGAACAGCGTTCCCCTTTCCACTTTGTTTCCGATGGTGGGCGCTGCGTATCACCCATACAGCTGGGTCTGAGGGTGTTTTCTACCCGTTCCTGTGTTCCTTTTCATATTGCTCATAACAGTACATATTTGTACATAACAGTACAAAGAGCAGGAACATTTGAGTCTTGCAAGGTATTCTCGTGTGCACATTTTCAAAGCTTTGAACTATAACAATGTATCAAATTTTTTACTCTTATAGGTTTATTTCCTTTTTTATTATTGTTATTCATGAATACAGAGTACATAAGTACCAACACAAAATAATTTTTTTCTCGCTTTACGGACACCCTAGAAAAATTACGGTCAATTTTTTTCGAAATAAGTCTCTAATTGGAATCTGCAATAAAAAAAAACGAACCTGGGCGGTCGAATATGGTGAAAAAGATCGACCCTCAAAGGGTTAATTATATTCATGTAATCTTCAGAAACGGATGGCATAAAGGACATACTTGTTGACAGTTTCATAGCGAGTCATGAACACGATGCACGCGGGAGTTAAATAAGCATCTTTAAAAAATGCTCTAGAAACTTGCAAAACGCAAGTTGAAAGCAAGTTTCTATAACCTCTCACAACACCGAGCTTCACCTACAAGTGTTGTAACATTTCCTTGCAACTTGCAGCACTGTTTTTACAGACATAGTTTGAATCACTGTGTCACAAGCTCTGGAAACAAAAGTGCATAAGTGCTAAACAAGCACATATGATGCCCTACTCCTACTGCACAGACACATTTATCTACACCAACACATGTAGATGGATTATGTCATCCATTTGGTAGCTTCTGATCATGTTCCAAAGCATGAATCTCATAACTGCAAATTCTATAAGAATGTGACACCAACTGATTACTTGGGGACAACACGAAAAGACGGGAGAAGGCCAACAACACGAGCGCAGGCTAAGACTTTTGGTTAATTGCACACACACACACACACACACACACACACACACACACACACACACACACACAAAAGCGCGCGCGAGCGCGCGCACACGCACGTACGCACACGCACACAAATAAATATTAGGCCTATTTGTCCTGCCTAGTTGCAGCTGCAGGACAGCGGGATGTTGTAAACCACCACACACTTGAACTGCTGCATGTGCCTCTTGCTACACTTTGCGTCAAGGCCTGGTCTGATTCACCTTTTTGAACCCAGATTGCTTGACGTGACAAATAAATGTTCTAGCTCTCCCAACAGTCTTTTTGAGACTATGGCTGACCTTCTGAATGTGATCTAACAGTGGTCACACCACTGTAGGCCAATGTTAGACCTGGGTATAGAAGTTCTCCTCGACTTGTTGAGGATGCTATTTCGTGCTTCTGTGACAGTGCTTCACAGCCGAACAGTGCGCTGATGCGAAAGGCAGAATTCCCTCCTTAAAAGATGGAGCATAGATGCAGCGCACATGACACTCACCAAAGAAAACAATGAGGTCAAGAAATGGAAGATCACTGTCTAGTGGTAGTTTTCCAGTAGAACACGTTGTGGGGCTACTTGGTGCAGAGCTTTCAGAAGATGAAGCGCCAACAGAGACAACACAGTAAGAAAGAACAAAGACAGGACAAGGCGCTACTTGTAACTGTTTATTGAGGTCAAAAGCTGCTGAATATGTAGCCATGGGGAGAAGGGGAAGAAAAAAACAGAAGCATTGCTTGTGTGAAGGCACACGCGCGAAAACACAGAAGATGAAGGGAATCATAAGATTAGCCAAAATCTAAAACTTATCTGAAAACATGCATTCACTTGTGTAAATATTCAGACACAGGCATGCTGACACAGGTATCCCCTCTATTCTTAACCTGGTTGGCCTCCAACAGTTCATGTGCCACAGTGTATTTGCTTTTAAGCACAATCGTTGTATCATGAAGCCTTGCTTCACATACTTGCTTATTCTCATCCTTGCAGGCCTTGCAATGAAGTGGCAAGTTTGAGCCATAACTATTTTTCAGCGAAAGCTTGTGCTCCCACAGGTGTTCACTAATACATCAGCCAGTTTGCCCGATATACTCTTTCCCACACTTCCACGGTATACGACCGCTTCTTCACAGTTCACAAAAGGATTTGTATGTTTAATAGAACACTCTACTTTTAGAGTCATGAGATCCAATCAGGCGGCACAAAGTAGCAAGCTTTCGGGGCGCAGCAAAAACCACAGGAATTTTATATATTGCGGCGACGTGTTTAAGATTACGCGCCACTTCGTGAGAATACGGTATCGCCACTGGATACGGCAGAAATTCTTTGTGGGCACGAGGTCGGTATACCGACCCTGCAATTAATTGTTGCAGTATAAGTCTATGCACTCCAAGACTGTTAAACGTGCGATTGCCACTATGTGCCTTGAATTTACCCTTAAAGAATTGTGCTGTCATAAGGCACACAAAACCTTTGACGAACAGATTTTGAAGTTGAAGAAAGCTGGCTTTCCTTGTTTGGTATTGAGTAAAGTTTTGGAGGCGTTGTTGAAGAAGGTGCATAAAGAAAGAAACTGAAGCAGTGAAGAAGGTCAAACATTGGAAAAGAAAGCTAAACCAGTGGTGATATCGTATTCTCACAAAGCAGCGCATAATATTACACATGTCATCGTGAAATACAAAATTCCTGTGGTTTCTTCCGAGTCCCAAAAACTTGCTACTTTGTGCCGTCTGATTGGATATGATGACTAAGAAAGTAGAGTGTTCTAATAAACACACAAAACCTTTTGTGAAGTACGGAGAAGGGGTCGTATACTGCATACCGCTGAAGTGTGGGAAGGAGTAAACCGGACAAACTGGCCGATGTATTAATGAACGCCTGCAGGAGCACAAGCTTTCACTCAAAAATGGTTATGGCTCAAACTTGCTGCTTCATTGCAAGGCATCTGGGAATGAGAATAAGCAAGCACGTGAAGCAAGGCTTCCTGATACAACAATCATGTTTAAAAGCAAAGACACTGTGGCATGTGAACTTTTGGAGGCCAACCAGACTAAGAAAAGAGGGGACGCCTGTGTCGACACCCTGTCTCCGACTATTTACAGAAATGAACGCATGTTTTTAGATAAGTTTTAGATTTTGGTTAATCTTATGATTCCCTTCATATGCCTCTTCCATATTTTTGCACATGTGCATTCACGTAATCAGTGCTTCTTTTTTTTTTTCTTCCCCCTCTCCCAATGGCTATATATTCAGTGCTTTTGACCTCAATAAACAGTTGCAAGTAGCACCTTGTCCTGTCTTTGTTCTTTCTGACTGTGCTGTCTCTGTTGGCACTTCATCCATTGAAATGTAGTTTTCTTCCTTCCATGAGCTCATCTAGCACTGTAGAGAAGACAGAAAACAAATCACTCAACCCATTTAGTAGGCTTACTTCACGTCATATAGGGTAGAAAGTTTCCAATGAAGCAGAATACTTTTACTACGCTGGTTCTTACAGCAGCTAGTGTTTTACGACTAGCTGACAGTGTTCTCGGCAGTGAAAAGTCGCAATTAAAGTGGTTGAGCAACTTTTTAATGTTTCCTACAAAGTACCACGCATGTTCAAGTAAGCAAAACTACTACTGAAAGGCAAGCTCCACTATCTGGGCCTGAAGATTTTCTGTGGTGAGCATAGAGCTGGAGCTATTCCCTGCACTCAAAGGTGTTTCTACCTTTTCTATTGGTGCACCTGAACACTGAAGCATGTTGTTGCTGCAGGAACACCGGAGAGCACATTTAACACTTCGTACCACCCCGACGTGGAGGGGAGCCTCCATAACCAAATACGTTTGCTTTCAACAGTGCGTTCGCACAGCCTTTTAGCATGCATTGCCAAGAAGCATTTAATGGAGTTGAATGTAGCTGACGTCTCAGGTCAGACAACTTCGAGAAAGCCAAGGCCGATGACTGTTATGCAATTTGTACACAAAGGCAACCATCAATTCAAGCAAATTACTCAGAGAGTTGAAACTACCTTTTTATTTTCAGTGCCAAGCAATCTGGGCACGTTCAAAATGCTAACCGGACCAGGGCAACACGTGAAGTTTACATCAAAAAGTATGTGCTGGAGTTCATAGGTACTACGGTTGGTGCTATTTACAATATGCCACTGTCCTGCAGCCGCAATCATGTGGGACAAACCGGCCGACAACTCAAGGATTATCTTACAAAACATGCACAGACCCTTGACACAACATGGGGGAGCAACATAGCTATTGATACCGCTTTGTGCAGTTGTATACCAAATTTTTAGCAGTGAAGTATCTTCATGACACATTTTCATAGCAGACATAACTTTCAGAATAGCTCCCACTATGCTAGCGTGTCATCACTTAACCTGCTTGGCAAATTGAAGTATTCAGATCAACCTGCCGGAGCATTCTGAATTGGGCTGCTTGTTGGTGCATGTTTAGAAGGGAACCGAACAGGGCTACAGACAGGACAAAGGGAATACGTTGCTGTGTACAACGCTGTCACTTCGTACTGGCAGTAGCACTGTTCGTTCCCTTTTAAATATTCATATCCTTTGGTCGCCTGACCACGCAACGTAGCTGCGAGCTCAGGCTATAATTTTACATTGTTACGTTGCCTTCCAATGTTGCACTTAATTACATCATCGCATACTCACCTGTTATAGTTAGCTCAACACTAGCTTACAGTGAGCTTATTCGTGGCTAATCTTAGTTACCATGGAGCCATGACAGTGCTAACGATCAGTGTGCAGTGTTGTTGCATACTCATTAAGCCAACACTAGACAAACAGTTATTTTATTGGTGCGTGTTTTATCTGTTGCCTCAAGTCTTGAACTCTGGCACTATAAGTGTTTTTTTAAACACCACTTATATGTGCAACCAAGTCAGGTATGAAACAATATCCCTTTCAAGTTGACGTGCTCATACTGAACCAATTTGTTGCCACAGGAAAACAAATCATCAATTATCCTTTGAATGCACTTGCAAAAATTACTCTACTTGCATAGGCCTCATCATTCCACCAACATTTGCAATCACTGTCTAATAAGACTGCATATGCAAGACAGATATACAATAGAATGGCACAGCTTACCAGAACAAAGAGCACCACTACACAGACTGCTGTGGCACACTTTCTCAGGCCCGCTGGCTGAGAAATTGTGCACAAACCGGCACACAGACATCCTTGACAGGTGCAATAGCTGCAATTGAAGCAAATAATATCAGGTATTTTCAGACCGGTCGTCCACAGTAAAGCAAAAACATTTTCATATACAAATACTCTTGTACATAAGCTTGTCACCGAATTACCGATTGCTGTGGTATCGCTTGGTGTCTTCAATTGTATCGTTCAACTCATTTAAAGAAAAGACTTCATGAAGCACCTTCTATTCGGCAAAACAGCAGACATTTTGCTCTACATAACTCACAACATGTATTTTAGAATAATTATTGTATTGATGCCTGTATGCTGAAAATTAGTCTACGCAATTAGAGACAGTCAGTATTAGAACCAGCCTTTAACATCAGTGTTGACACATCTTTTGATTTTTTTATACCAGTTTGGAACATTTGTAACTTTGGATGTCCATTACACACTTTTGGGCACCGCTATTCTGTGTCAAGGTTACGTTAAAAATTACTTATCACATGCACTTGCTTTACAATTACGGCCGCAGATGGGCAAAATTTACGTGGCAATCCACTCCCAGATTACGTTAAATGCTGACGCATTGCGTCAGAACGTTGATAGTCAGCCTGGTAGCTGTATGAAGTAAAAACAAAACAAAAACAAAAACTCGCGAAACATCTGATGCCGATTACCAGCTAGCAAAATAATCAATTTCTTCTCCAGCGACCCTTAATGGGTATCACGCGGACACTTTCAAGTGCGATCGCGCACGATTGCTCGGGCTCGATCCTGTCTTTGTGTTCCAAGGCACCGTGTTACACCAGTGTTACCTAACACTGCAGACCGCACGAGGTTACGGCAGCAAGCACGCTACACCGTCCATTCACTGTGATGTAGGGACATCGCATGCAACATGCTCCATGAGGTCTTCATACACAAGCAGACTTTCAATTCCAGAAGCAGTCTTTCAATTAAGCATGTGAACACAGCGATTATGCACGCCAAGCACACTGCGTCCTAAGCTTAAGGAAAAATAGAATTTCGCTGTGATGCAATGCGTCGCCGAATACGGCTAACATAGTGTTACAACGCGCCGTGAGAGATTGCTAAGGAGAACAGTAACTTCACTTTATTTTGGAATGCCAAGAACACATCACAACACATTGCAAAGCTGGAATGCCAACGTCAGTAAACCAGCTGCCACATACAGCCGATAACGAACTGCTACAGACGACATCGTCGCTGATGTTGCCTACGCGTCTCAATGTACTTTATATGAAATCAGCACAACAAACGCTACGCCATTTATCACAGACTCGCAATGCTTTATCAATCCTTACGGCCAAGCGGGAATGTCATTACAGGGCATTGACAGGGCATGCTCACACAACACAGTTGAGCCCGTCAGCGGCCATCGCGGTGCATTTCGCACGCGCGACGTGCACCAACAACAAAAAGGACACTTAAATCACTTACTTGCGTAGCAGTCCATCGTCGATTCCTTCTTATTCTCTCAGTGAAATCCCAAATGCAACAGGTCTACCACCACCACACACCGCCATTTCCAGCCACTGTCCACTCTGTACTGTTGCGGCGGAGAAATGCAACCCGTCGTGTAGAAGCGATGAAGGGTGGTAAGCAGCGCCACCACTGAAACCTCTTCCGTTGTGTGGGCGTACTTACGATTCGCCTATGAATAATGTTCAAGCAGCGTTACCTATGGTGATGTTATGTAACAGCTGGTAAATGTGGGCCGTGTCTTTTCTTTATATTCGTTGCGTGGTGATTTTTCGCTCTTAACATGCTCAGTTGCCCTCCACATGAAATTACGGACGGTTTTCCGCATTTCAAAAACAGAGCTCACGTCCGTTTTTTTACGTAGAATTCCGCCGTTTTTCATGAAACTGAACGGTCTACGTAATTTTTACGGCATGTTTGACCGTAAAATTACGGAAATTTTTTACAGTGTAACTAACAAATACACACGCCTCTCTAAGACACTGTCGGGTCACCGCCTCCTTGCCCGACTACACATCCAACACACCACGCTTATGGACGAGCGAGTACGACTCCCTTTCGAGTGGAGATGCACCCTCCCCGTACGCCCTTTTCCTAACATGACACGTGATGACCACAATGGTCGGCGCCTGGCGCGTGCGGAAGCCCTGGGCCGCCATGATAGGTCGAAACCCGCTGCAAAAGGATGCGACAGATTATGCCCGCATTATAGCCGCTGTTTTTTTATGCTGGCAATGTGGTGCCAAGGTACCTAACATATAGTAGGAGACAGTAAAGGAAGAACTGTAAGGATACATAAAAAATTGGCAGACATAGCAAGCAGTTGCGTGGTAGATGACAGAGGAATTACATACAGGTCACTAGTAACGCCCGAGTCATGTAGTATAAAAAAAGAAAAGCAGATTCTTAAGCTACCGACCAAGTTAATACGAATGCATCTATCATTCAATCAATCATTTACTTAACGAGCACAGGAACAACGCTAAAATCCGAGTGCTGCCACACGGATATATTAAAACAGAGACACGTAGAAAGTGAGGTGCAAGACATAATGCACAGAAAATACAAGCTTGGTGGGCATAGCAATCTGTGGCAGAGAAATACTTAGGGACGCCTCCTCACCATTGTGAGGAGGCGTCTGTAAGCAGAAGTTAAACCTAAAGCATCATTGTCCACACTTCTACAGAACCCAGGAAATGAACTCTGAAATAGCTAATAATGGGGGCCCCATAACGTAAAACTATTCCATGTATTTTGTTGCAATCTACTGACGGCAAAGTTACGTAACCGCCGAGGCAAGCGTCTGTCGGGGACCTGCAGTGTTGTTTCAGCAAACCAATAATACGCTCTCCTTCTTTATAAGAGGTCACCTTTGTTTGGTTTCAAAGCGGACAGCATTGCCTTGATTCACATTATTTTAAAGAAATCTATTTTGCTGACAACAGGCAAGCAGCACGCTGAAGTAAAAAGCGTTTCGGTGGGGCCGAGATAGCTCAATGAAGATAGATAGATAACCTTCATGAGGAGGGCGGTGCCGACGTCTGTGATTGGCCCGCTTCTCACTACTTAGATTGTAGTGAGTGGTCTAAAATCATGATGGCGTGCATCGGAAGGCTAAAAATTACAGTGACGTCTTATCTCGTAAAGGCGGGTTACGCGCAGGCGTTTGCGTGCTGTAGCGCACTCGAAGCTAGTGGCCCTCGGTGCGTCTAGACGCCTAGAATATCTGTGTCCGTATCCAGAAGGACAATAACCGTGCGTGGCGAAGAGATATATTCATTCTGGATGCCTTCAGTGATTTCTGAAATAAATTTGAGTGAACGACAGTTAAACGAGCAGACGACAATGAACTGCCGTTTCAACTTCAGCAAGCACGGCGAGTAGCTCGTTATACCTGGTGGTGCCCCGCCCCAGGCAGTGATTTAGTGCGTCGTTAATTGTCCGGATTACACGCCCCCCAAGGACTCCCAACACCTGCATACATTCTTCAATGGAGCGGCATTGGATTCAGCTAGAGCTGGCCTATTCCTGGACTTTCTCTTCGAACACTATGCACAGCTGCTCGGTGCTGCAACAGAATGCTTTCGCGCTGCTGGAGTGCACGATGGCAGCAATTATACGTCCCGCTGCAAATCCCCTGAATGTCAGGAAAAATTCTTGCACTGTAATATATGTGGCCCACTTCAGGTGTACTGCCCTTGTCCCAGCACACGAAAAGGCAACGATGTAAACCTAAGAAGTCGACGGTCTTTGAGTACAGCAGTAGTGTGGCACACAGAACTAAATTTCCACTACGTGAAACCATTGTTTCTTCCCTGATTCTTTCCTCTTACGCCCCTTGAAGATCCAAAGGTGGTTCTGAAGATCGATACAGGGAGTTGAACTCCACCATGCCATAGTCGTAGGTTTGCTGCATCAACCAAAAGTTCGGTGAGTCAGTGATCCCCGGAAGCAAGATCGGGCGCTACTCTAGGGCCGGGACTTCGCTCGCGAATGCTTAATACTGGGGAAGCCTCGATACATAGATATCCACCTGACGCAACTCCAGCGCCTTCAGTGGCTTTTGGGGTGAAGCGTTCCGAAAAATCTTCGTGATCCATTCCGTTATTCGGAGTAAACGGGGGATGCATTCAAACCTTGCAGCCTCAAGCACTGGCTCGTGTAGGAGCGGAGGAGGTGCTATTACTGCCGCAGGGCAAGCTAATCTCGCTTCATTGGTTTCGCTAGAAAGGGCGTCTGGTAAGGGAGCAGAACGTATTTTCGCAGGCTATTGCGAATTAGGCTGCCGCAACAATGAAGAACTGATCCACCACAGTGTCGAGAAGAAATGACAAGGCGGTTGCTCCACGCGTCAGCGTATCTACTGGATTGTCGTGGCCTGCGTAGCGCCTTCAAGGATGCCCCGACGTTGGGCGTTGTATTTCGAGAATACGGTTTCTCTAAAGTCTTCCATTGATTAGCGTCGGCTGCAATTCAATGTCAGGCTACTGATGAGTCCCTCCACGAAATCCAAACATCTCGATGCTTCTGGAATTCCTCAATAGAGCTCCACAGCATGACAGCTAGCAAGTACACAAGAAGCTCAACGTATGACAACGAGGTAGTTTTCAGCAGTGCGACCCTGCAATTGCTTCTTCTTCTTCTTCTTCATCATCATCATCATCATCATCATCATCATAACCATCCCTATCATCATCGTCATCATCATTCCGGTTACCCCCACTGCAGGGCAAAGCCATCTCCCATACTTCTCCAAATACCTTGGTCATGTACTAAATGGGGCCAAGATGCCCTTGCAAATTTCTTTATCCCATCTGCCCACCTAACTTTCTGTCACCCCCTGCCACGCTTCACTTCCCTTGGAATCCAGTCCGCAACCCTTAATGACCATCGGTTATCTTCTCTCCTCATTACATCTGCTGCCCATGCCCATTGCTTTTTGTTGATTTCAACTGTCATTAACTCGCGTTTGGTACCTCGCCCAATCTGCACTTGGTTATGAGCGGTTGAACGTTAAAGTTCCCTTCTTTGATCTGGTAACGCATGTTGATGGCTTCACCGTTTGTCAGTGAGCTTGCATCGCAGGACAGGTGAAGTTCAAATGATGAAATCAGTCGCGGAGGGGAAAAAATGACGCAACGCGGAATGCGCCCCGAGGAGAGCGTCGCTAGTACGGATGTGCAGCTTTCCCTTTGTTTGTACACGTCTTGTCCAGCAATCTAGTCGATGCTCCTTCCTAGTTATGCTCCTCAGCGGTGAGCATTTGTGTTTATCCAACTGCGCCGAGAAATCATAACCAATGGCTGGAGTGTTCACAGTGCAGACTTCATGTACTTCCAACTAGCCTACCGCGAAGTCGTGGGAGTTGAAACGACTATGTAGTTTGGGCCTGACGCTTCGACAGCTCTAATGGCGGGAAAACTTAGAGGCCCCAAACGTCTGCACAAAAAGGTCTTCTGTCTCGAGGGAATCTAGGCCGAACCTTTTGGACAGGTCACCTGAAATGAACGTTCTCTGGCAGCTGGTGTCAAGCAAACCGAAGTAAAACGGAATTGCGCGTTCAGGACACCCATGCTATGGCCATCTGCATCAGGAAAGGTGAAAGCGTACAACCGCTAACCTTTAGCTGTCCTGCTTGATACGTTTATTACTGCTCGCGGAAGATGGGCTCTTGCTGTCTTCTTTCCATATGGAAATGCTCTTCTTCCATATGAAAACATCTATTGTTTCCGCAGGAAAACGGATGTTTCGTGCAGTAGTAAAACTCGTTGTGGGGCTAGTTGGTGCATAGCTTTCAATAGAATAAGTGCCGAAAGTGACGGCACACAAGAAGAAATACAGACAGGACAAGGCGCTTTTTGCAACTGAGTTGCAAGTAGCGCCTTGATCTTGTGAGTTGCAAGTAGCGCCTTGTCCTGAATGTATTTCTTTTTGTGTGCCCTCACTTTTGGCGCTTATTCTATTGAAATTTCGTGCAGTGCTTCCACATGAACCAGGCTGCATTGTAGCCCTGTCATGCAACGTACCCTCCTAAGCCGCGTTTAAAACGGCAATGCTTGCGAGTTCGCCAGTGTGTAATTTCGACGGGTGACAGGTGACTTGGCACTCCCATAGGCGTGGTCCCGGCGATAGCACAGTACACAGCAGGTATGGCCATTCGATGCAGATCTTGCAATCAGCGCTAATGCTCATCGTAGCTGTGATGTTAGAAACGGTTTGCATCGCACGTTTCTTGCGAGGGCGCTTTCTGGTAGGGACCTTGAACGGGAAGCTTCGCTCTCTTCTTTCGACTTGCACCTACAGGGACTTGATGACATTTCGCACGTCTTGTAGTCGCGACCTTGGAGCAGCGCCGTAGTCGGCTTCAGTGTCCACCTGCGTTGGCGACATAGATTGGTGATAACTTCGGGGAGTGAGCGCATAAGTACACGATAAAGTATGACCGCGTAGTCTGATGTTGAAACCTTGTGGCTGTCGAGGCAGCTTGCGCGAAAGTGCACCTCTTCGTAGAGTTCCCGCAGCTACGACAAATGAGAAGAGAGACCTACGGGAAAAACTCCACATTTGCTGATGACGTGGCCCGAAAATAGAAGCTCGTCTTAAGTGAAGTGGAACTTTTTCGGCTTCAAAGTGAGCCCTGATAGCTTGATGGCTCTAGTACTGTCCCAAGCCGTCTAAGGTGACCATCTTCCGGCGAAGATGACGACGTCATCCAAGTAAACAAGACAGGGTTGCCACTTCAATCCTACTAATATCATGTCCATCGCGCACCAGAACGTTGCAGGCGCTGAGCGCAGTTCGAAGGACATGACCTTGAACTCATACAGGTTGTCTGGCGTGATGAAGGTCTTTTCGCGATCCCTCTCGTGGGCTTCTGTTTTTCAATAGCAAGGTCTTGAGATCCATCGACGAGGAATATTTAGCATTGCAGAATCGATCCAATGCGTCGTCGATCCGTGGGAGGGCGTGTACGTCCTTCTTCGTGATCTTGTTCAGTCGACGATAATCGACGCAGAAACCTACGGTTCCGTCCTATTCCGTTAAGATTACGAGAGGTGCCCACGGGCTTTTTGACGGCTGTGCGATGTCGTCGTGCAGTATTTCATCGACTTGCCTTTTAGCTTCGCGTCACCTGTCCAAACTCGGTACGGGCTCCGGCGGAGTGGTCGAGCGCTCTCTTCGGTTATTATGCGATGCTTTGCAACTGGTATTTGTCTAGTTCTCGATGACGTCGAAAAACAGTCTTTGTATCGTCGGAGAAGACTGCTGAGCTGCTGCGGCTTACTCGTAGAGCTACTTGGATTTATGTCGAAGTATGGCTCGGCAACTATAGTCGTCGTGGTATATGCGGCGGAATCCTAAAGGACAAATGCGTTACTGGCTCCCACAATTTCCTAGATGTATGCAGTTGTGCCTTTGTTGACATGCTTGAAGTTTTGGCTGAAGCTTGTCTGCACCACTTTCTCCTTACTCTGTGCGGTCGAGCAATTCTTGTTGCTACGAAATTGTGCGGTTGAGCAGCAGATGTCCGTCACACTCGATGACGACTTCTACGTCTGCGAGTGTTACGGTGCCGACGGAAATGACAATGCTGGAGCGAGGCGGGGTGTTGACTTGATCTTCGAGCGCATTGAAGACATGGTCACTACGAGCACTATTCGGCGGTATCGCTTGATCTTCGGATAGCATTATCGACATCGGCTTGAAGTTAATGAACGCGCCGTGTTGGTTCAGGAAGTTCATGCCGAGAATGACGTATCGTGAACACTTTTTGAGGATAACGAAGGTAGCAGGTTAGGTCCGGACATGAGTGGTAATTCTCGCAGTGCAGATTCGAGTCGGCGTTAGTAGGTGTCCTCCAGTGGTCCGTATATGGGGGCTTCCACGCTGTCTTGACATTCTTCAACTGGGTGGTGAAGAGTCCACTCATGACGGACTACTCTGTTCCTGCGTCTACAAACGCGGTGACTGTGTGGCCGTCGAGCAACACGTCTTGGTCAGTGGCTCGTTGTTTGATGTTAAAGTTAGATCTTGGCGTCGGATGAGGGCTGCGTCGCGTTGACGTGTGGCTGGTACGTCGCATTGTCACGTCGGTGCATTCTTTGCTTGTAGTATTCGTCGGGATTGCGGCGTGTAATTCTCATGTCATCGAAATAGTCTCTTCAGCGTCACCGTCGGTGGCGGAGGACCTTCATCATTTCGCCGAAAAGCATCCGCCCTTCCATATGTTGCTGCTTGGTTTTCCGGATATGGGCTGAGGGGCCGGCCCCGGGCTGGACCAGTGTAGGATCGTCGGTGCTGCGACAGATGATGGCGGTGAAGTGGTCGACGAGATCACGTGGTCATTCGCCCTGCTGTGGGCGCTATTTAGTGACGGCAAACGCTCGCAGTCTCAAGTCGCGGTATGGGCATCAGCGTTGCACTTGCCCGGCTTCACCGCAGTGATAGCATAGCGGGCGATGGTCGGTGGCGCGACAAATGTCCACCTTTCTCGGGTAGCTGCGCTTGGTGATGGGCAGGTGTGCTGGCAGCGGCGGTGGTTGGCGATGGAATTGCGGCATTACGGGACCACGGCGCGGGCGCTGAAGGGGAGCTTGACGAAGGGTGATGGCTGCGTAGGACATCGCTTCCGTCTGGGATTGCAGCGATGCCGGTACCGCTGAAGCTCCTTAACTATGCCAGCGATGGAAGCCACCTGGACCTGCGACCTTAGGCACATGTTCTGCAGCTCTTCCTGTACGACCTCTCTGAGCGTCTCGCGCAGGTCATCGGCGTGTAGCACTTGAGCTTCGGCGCAATTTGTTGTTAGCGCAGGGTGGTTATATTGCCTGGTGCATACTTCAAGCGTCTTCTTGATTATTGTGGCCTCCGAAAGAGACTCAGCGACAGTTTGGGTGGGTTGTGCATCAATTAAGCGAATAGTTGTTCTTTCACACCACGCCTCAATAACCTAACTTTCTTTTCTTCAGACGCGTCGAGGTCGGGGCGGCGGAAAGGGCGAGGGATTTCCTGCAGAAGGATCGTGATGCTCTTGTTTGGCAGCTGCACGCAGGTTTAGGTAGAGTTTGGGCTCGCTCTTTGCACAGGACGCTCCTAAAAGTATGCAGGGTACCGTTGCAGAGCAGATTCCACGTAGTCGGAGTTGGCTCTCGGTAATAACACCATGGCGTCTTCAAAGGCGATGTACACACGCCAAAGTTTGTCATCGGCGTTCCAGTTGTTGACAGCGACTCTCGTATGTTTGCAGCCAGTTATCGAGGTCTTGAAACGATGGCCCACGGAAGGTCTGTGGCTTCCTGGGCTGTTGCAGCACGATTAAGGACACTGGGGCTGTCACAGGGGTTGTAGAGTTGGCGACAATAATCTTGGTTGTCTCAGGTGGGTTACGTTAGGGCAGGTGTTTCAGCCTGCGGCGTGCTCGATAGTCCGGAACGACGTTGGTGTTTCTTCGTGGTCCCGGCTTTGATCACGGCTAATTGGGCTCATCCGGTACATGAACGCAACGCACCTCCATCAAATTTCACGGGGTAGGTGCAGTTAAGAACACAGTAGCAAAATTGCAATTAGCGAAACTAACTCTTTATTGGGCGAACCGGTTTCTAGAAAAAGAGGACATACTCAAAGCGCAAGGATAACGGCGAAGACAGTCGCCGATCGTCGAAAATTTGATCAGCGGGTGAAGCGCGTCGGCTTTTGTAGATGAGTCATCGAATATTCCAGAGACATTACTGGTGACCACCTCTCTTCCAGACAATACTACACAATTCGCGTCGCGCATACAGTCAGAATACATAATTGTCGGTGACAATATATAGAAAAATGGATAAGATTCGTTAAACTGCCGATGCGTGCAGGCACTTTATGCGCTGAGCGATAACATTTGTTCAGCCCAGCACTGAGCTGGGCTGATCTCAGCCCAGGAAGATAAACAAATATACGTGTCAATATGGTGCAACGACGAGGCCCGTCAGCATGCACGATCTCGCCTTCAGTGTCGTCAAACGTTAGACACCAGCCGCTACACTCTTCGCCACAGAGAGGTTACGTACAATCCAAGCAACGTCGTATGGATGGGGACATCTTTCCGAAAGCATGGCCATTCGGAGAAGCTATGACGTTGGTACTATGGTCCATACATAGTTTTGCGTCGACTCATCGAGGTTAACTATGAGGCAATTGCAGAAGGCACATTAAGAGGTTCCCGTCATCAGCCCTAACCTAAATTCTTTACACCACCAGAGTGAAACCTTACTTCCCACCTTCAGACGCACCCCTGGAGAGACTTTGGTTTACGTTCGGCAGGTCACTCTGCAACTATGTTTTACAGCAATTCTGCATGTGCTTCTTACTCTGGCGTACATGTGACCTTATTCGGCTTGTTTCATTTGTTCAGCCACAACTTTCTTCATAACTTTCCTAACGTTTTTTTTAGCGTCTCAATGATGCTACCTTGGGGTATGGAGTAATGCCACACTCCATGTATGCCTGTGTGCTTGGGAAGCGGGTGATAGGAGAAAAGAAGAGCAGGACAGTTTTGAGCAGCTGTTAGTAAAGATGTTAATTCCGACCAGACTAGGTGTACTTCACCCACGACAATATCGAGGCCTCCGTGCTAAGCTTGATCAATGTTCTTCAATACTGTTTATTAAAGCACCCTGGTTTGACGTTTCAGATACGAGCGGTGGCGCACCGCAACATTTGCAACACCAGCTATTTTATTGCCGAAATTGAAAAGAAGAAACACTGCCATTATCACTACCTGGTAGTGACGCATGACAAGGCGCACTGCACCTTGGCGGGACCTTCGCGACAAACCGAGGTCCCGAGTGCGAGCGCATGCCAAAGAATAAAGAACAACCTTCGAGAAGGGTAGTACTTTCCACAGTAATACTATAATAAGCAGCGGAAGCGCATGTAATTTACGAAGGAATACCAAATGTGGCGCTACACAAAGAGGAAGCGGACATAACTTCTTTTGCAAATAAATATCTAATCTGGGCGCTTTTTAGGGATCGAGGGCGCTGGTACGTGCTGTGCTCGCCATGCTGCCTTTGCGGCATGCCACGGTGCCTTGGCCATCGCGTAGCTGGCGTGTTAACCAGGAGACCAAAGAGCCTCTACTGATGGCCATATAGACTGATGGCCATTGGCGCCGGTGGTCTTCGCGTGCCTTCCCGTGCCTAATTTTCTCAAGACCACAAAGCTTAATTTTGAACACCCTGTATATTGAATGGTTTGTGACTGCATGACATCCAAATGTACACTGTATGTTCTAGGGTCCTGAAGCAGCATGTTAAATAAATATTGCTACTGTCCACAATATAGATGACTGCCTAAATAGAATGCATATCAACAGGCGAAGTATTATTAAGGTCGCACATGAGACGATTTCTGCGCTAATTTGTATACTAGAACAGGTCACACTGCTGGCCCCACAAGCAAATGCTTGCGGGACATTAAGCTATTAGAACTGCTGTAGTCTTTTTCTGCACGAACGTGATGCACCGCTTCACTACTCGAAAAATAAGTGCCCTAAGTTAAACCAAACTGAGCAGCAAGAACACTTGGAACCAATGAGCACAAAAAATTTGTGAATTATCATGTGTGCAACTGTTTAATACAATAAATTCAGTGCTTTCACGTCGATTTAGCAAAAGGTTATTCTGTTTTCTTTACGAAAGAAGGTGCCGGTGGGCTCGAAAAAAGTAGATATATTGATAACGCGACGCAGGTGCCTCTAGCCACGGCTACAGTAAGATGAAAAATGTTAAGCGCTTTCCTATATCGCGTTTTGTCTTGTTAGTGTGTGCTTATAGTGACGGCCCCGCAGCTAAAGGTTTGTTTTGGAAACAGCAATGGAGGGTCCAGACTGCCCATATGTAATGCAGAAGCTATTTCGTTAGCTTGTGTGCGCCTGTAAGTTAACGAAACGACTATTACATAAAGATTCAAGCAGTTATGATAAACCGCTCACCGGTTATTGCCGTCGTCAGTCACTGCGGAATCTGGCTTTAATTTCGATGCGGACGTGTTCCGCATGGCTCACGATAGAAACCTAGGTTTCGGGCTTACATCCTTCGCAACGCGTCATGTTTCCCTAAGTTAAATTACGCGAGGTATCAAAGCGCGATAAACTAGTTTTAGCACAAAATAAGCCTCCAAGTTATGTGCAGGAACCAATGAATCCACGCCGGTAAAAATTTTAAATAAAGGCCAGTGGTCACGTGAGTTGTCGATGGTGCTGAACGCTATTTTGCGTTTATAATTGCAAAACAACAACAACAACGAACTAGCTAATAAAGAGTACAGTGTATAATGAGAAATTATAATTTTCTACTCTTTGTCATGTAACAAAACCTCTTTGTTAAATGTGGGAGAAATTTGTAGGCTAAAACTGAGCTCACTACGGCGCCTATAGCAGGAAATGTTGGGCTCATGCAGGCAGACTTCAAATGGCTGTACTACATGCTTGTTTTGTTAGCAATTCCACGCGGTCGGCAATTCTTGCCCTCTGTGGCGATATGCTGAACTTTATAGTGTGCTACCCCTGACATACTCCAGCGCTTGCGCGTAGCTGTTTCTGCACGCATTCTATCCCTAGCGTAGATAGCGTACCTGTCACGAAGTGTCACGACGAGTCCGCTCGCCGCAGAGACGTTCGGATAAGGGCGTGCTTCGATTGGTCTCTTTGGGTGACGTGGCCTCAGGTGTGTGGTGAGGCGAGCCAGAAGAAGCGCGCTGAAAAAGCTTGGAAGCGTAGCGTTGAGATTCGCGGCCTAACGACAACCGCCAAATACACGCGTCATACGCGTAGGTGTTGTTTAAAGGTTGTCGAAAACAACTCCAGCCCTGCGGATCCGCGCCGTGTCGTTCATGGGCATACACGACCAAGTTATAAAACAAATGTTACAGAATGTGCAACTTCGTTGCAGTTGGCCTTTGAACTTTGCTCTTTTACAGTGCCTGGATTTGCAATAAATTGCCACGGCAGTCTGCTGGAATTTAGTTACGAGGGATTAGGCTATGAGCTGTTGATCGTGCTAGTCGAAGGCCTGCTGCTCCTGGCGATCGTGATCTTCTGGACATCTGGCTACCGGGGTTTTCGAGACCACTTCGCGCCCAGGGAGTTTCCCGCCGAGGAAGACGTCGAGGAGGAGAAGAGGCGCGTCAATGCTGCACGGCAGCAAGAAGGGCTCGGAGGCTACTCGCTCCTCGCGTGGAGTCTTCACAAGCGGTACGGCAACTTCCACGCCGTTCGGGGCATGTACATGGCGCTGCGGCCCTCCGAGTGCTTCGGCCTGCTCGGCGTGAACGGCGCCGGCAAGACCACCACGTTTCAGATGCTGGCCGCGCTGATCAGCGTCACGTACGGCGACGCCTGCACCGCTGTGGCCAAGCTCAGCGGAAACGTTCGTAAGGTGAGCGAATGCTTGTAATAGAGAGTTTTAGCACCTTTGCAAGAAAAAAAATTACCGTTTGCGGGAGGCTAGTTTATTGAAGATGTATACGGCAGCAGCTACTGTCGCAGCGACATCTGGCGGCGCAGAGTTTTATCAGAGAGCATCACAAAGGTAATACTACAGTGACCTATATTTACTACTCAATCTGCTGATTTAAAGCGTTGGTAGGACGATAAGCGTTAACTTGCAATGATTTCATTTCCGCGAGAATATTAAATTATGGGGTTTTACGTGCCAAGACCACTTTCTGATTTTGAGGCGCGCCGTATAGTGGGTACTCCGGAAATTTGTACCACCTGGGGTTCTTTAACGTGTACCTAAAATCTAAGTACACGGGTATTTTCGCCCTCATCGAAATACCACTGCCGTGGCCGGGATTCGATCCCGCGACCTCGTGCTTAGCATCCCAGCAACATAGCCACTAAGCAACCAAGGCGGGTTCCACGAAAATGTTCATGCGACCGTAAAAAATGTTCATTTGCATTGTAGATATTAAACACTCAACCAGTGTCGCTGGCAGCTTCGCGAATGGCGTTCACAGATTCGGTAATACGTTAATTTGCAAACAGTAAGATGTTTAAGGACAGGTTACAGCTCACTGTAATCTTGATCTCTAACACGTCGACGACCCCTACATTACAAGTCGTCGTATTCAGAGCTTGAAAAAAATATTCGTCAAAGATTACGATGCTTACTCAGACAAAGTCTGAGCGCAGCTCTCTACGTGTTTTTATTTTCACGATATATTGGCTGGCATGAACAATGCGTGTCGTGCGGCACGTTGAAAACGGAGCGAAGTGTCACGCGACTGACTCATCAATGTAAAAAGCAACCGCAAGCCGTGACAGTCGAAATAAGCGCGAATGAGACCAAGCCAAGGAAACCATACATGCGCTAGATAAAACTGACGCGAGTACAAAATAAGTGGTCCGGCTGAGACCAGATAGGAGTACGCATCGAATCGCCTTATCAGTTCCCGCACGCCCGCCACTGAACGGGCCGCTCTCATTGGTCTGCGCCGTTCGCGGCACGTGTCTTTCATCTCCCGCTCCACGTTCGCTCTTTCATCTTTCGCTGTGCTCGTTTGCTTCGCTACACCGCGGCCGCCGATGATCGCCCCAGGAACGGGCCATTATGTCCTGCGCTTTATTAACCACCTTTGGCGGTGCCCAATTCAGCGCTTCATTGCAGGTTTCTTCCGAGAAGTAGAAACAGATGCCCTAGGCTGTGTTTTTCGGACTGCGTGCGCCAGTATTTATTGCGGAACCGGAAAGATGTCATGGCCGCTACGTTTTAGGGGAAATTCGGCAAATTGCGCAGACCTGCACCGGCATGCATTGGGGCGACGACGGTTGGATGAGATGGTGCATCAGGACACTCCGGTGTGCACAGCTCAGATTCGCTGAATTCCCGAATGAGACACCCCATACACCAGCAAGTCTGTCCCTTCAAGACAGCACATCAATACTGCGACTGGCCGCGCCACCTCACGACCGAAATAGCTACAAGTTCCTCACGTTGACGATCAATGTTTAACATTACAATCGCAGTACTTTCTTCTCATCGATAGTTGGTTCAACCGTGTCTGTAAGCAAAAGCTCGGGAGGCACTCTCTGCATGCGCCACTGGGTTCTTTGCGGCAGCAGCAGATGGCGCTTGCCTCCCTGCATCCGCGGCAGCGAGGCTTCAGCGGGAGGTGTGCGCCGCGGTCGATGGTTCCAGTTAGGCCTTGGCGTTGGACAACGGCTTCGTTCTGTTCACCTGTGGCTGGAACGTCGCATCGTCAGATCTTCTTTCGTCGGCATATTCTTCCAGGTATCGTCGGGATGGCAGCGTGTCCTTGCTGCGCTGGAGATAAAGATCTTGAGGCGTGGTCGTCGGTGGCGGAGAATCTTCGGCATTTCTACGCATAGCAACCGCACCTCCATCGCTGTGTGCTTCTAGATTTCAGGATACGGACTTACAGACCGGCCCCGGGTTGGGCCTGCATGTGGTTGGCGCAGCGGCGACAGGTGGCGTCCTGGCGACAGTGAACGGGAAAGTCGTTGTAGTCTCCACTGCGTTCGGGTGATGTAGTCAGCCATGTCACGTGGCCGCTCACCACGCTGCGGGCGTGCCGCGACGACGGCGAACGCTCCTAGGTCCATCTTGCGATATGGGCTTCGGCGGTAGGAGTGGCCCGCCCCTCCATTGTGATAGCAGAGAGGGCGAAGGTAGGTGGTACGCCAAACGTCATTCTAAGAAGTCTAACTGTGATGTTGAGTTCAAGTGGAAAACTCCGCAGGTGGATGTATTTCAAGAACACAAACGACGCATGCAGTCGCCCCCGGGACTTGCGCACTTCGACAAGGACGCCGATATAGAAATCCGTAGCTTGGACCTCGGTGCCTACGGTACTACGTGACAATTTAGCGAAACAACGCATTGCCACCGTCGAAATGAGTTCTGCATGAGACGTCTGCTGCCGCGGGATTCCTCTTTCGTGCTTCCCTATGAACACTCAGGGACATCTAACGCCACCCGTGATGCCCGCGCGTGAACTGCGAAACATATGGCGCACCGGTGCGTGCGAACACTGAGAAACGCCTCATGCCATAACCGTACTCCCCTCTCGCGTTTTTTTTTTTTTGATGCTCTGCGCCGTCCACTGGCACTGCCGAGAAATACACTTACGCATGACCTCAGAAGCAAGAAGCTTGGCGCACAGCTGCCTTCCAACGCTGACAATGGTTTCCTCACGTCTCGCAAATTCAGTGGCACAAAATCAGTTGTCCAACTTGGCGAGAGGTTCATTGAAGAGCAGCGCATACCTTGTACATTTTTATCGCAGTCGGTGCAAGTCGTCGTCGGGTTATTGTCTTTGACAACACATGTGACGTGGGTTTGGTTCCTCTCAGAATCGGGGAAGCTTATTGGATCTTTTTTCGTCATTGTGGAGTGCCACATTCCCAGTGACCCATACCTAGCCAGCCTAGTTTGCCGTGGAAGGCATTCATGGAGAGCGGCACATACTGAGTGGTCCAAGTTGGCAGCGAATATGCTCATTCGAGGCCAGCACAGACCAAGTGGCACAAACCCAGTCATCCAAGTGGGCGTCAGAGAGATTCTTATAATGGTGGTGCCTACCAGTTTTAGCATTGACAGTGACCCATGTCGGCATGAGGGAAGTTCGTGGAGGATTGGCAAGTATGGAGACATTTGCGTATATTCAGCGATCCAAGTTGTTCCGATCGTTGATTTCAAGCCTTGTTCCCGTAGCAAAGCAGCACTATGCGCTAACCATTCGACCGCGTACTACCTAGTGAACCAGGTGGGCGGGAAAACGGTTAGATATGAACACACATACATACGTAGATAGAAAGATGGATAGATGGGTGAGTAGATAGATAGAGACAAATAGATAGCTAAATATATATGTTGATGGAAAGCCCACGGGAAGTGCGTGAAGTACCATAAGAATTCTCACGTTGCCTAAATGATATTGCGCGACAAAAAAAGCGACACTGACGTGAGAGAATACGACACACCAAGCGGAAACTTTCAACTAAGTATATCCTGCCACTGCGTTGATATTTTACATGGCAGGCAGCGTACACCGCGCATGCGCTTACAAGAAAGTGAAGTGCGAATTCATGTAACATAGTTACGAGTCGTGTGATGCCACGTTCAAGAAACTTAATTCTTTTTCTGTGAGAGCCAGAGACGGGAAGCTAACACACGTATCACCCAATTTCGCGATCATCTGCGCTTCAGATATTTCACGGAAGAGCAGCGTACTGCCCCGTGGAAAGCGCAGATCCAATCGCCTCTTACTAATGCCTATTGCGGACATGTTTACTTTACCACTGTTCCCGCTGAACCCAAGGGTTTCAAGGAGGCCAGTGGTGCCTAAATCGAACGCTGGGTAGATGTCTTCACATTCTAAAAAACATGCTCCATCTTTTCCCCACCTTTATCGTAGCAAGCACAAGCTTCTTCTTCCTTCTTATATCTCGCTTTATAGGTGCTTGTTCTAAGGCATCCAGATGTCGCTTCGAAAAGGAATGAGCTTGTCTTTGAGTTATCATAAATTGTTTGTTTCCTGATTTCTTTCTGTTCTCTTAAGTGGTTACTCATGGCAGGTTTCTTTTCCATTGCCGCTACCCATGAGATTATTTCAGCCTCTCTGACTTTCCTCCTGACCTTCTTACAGGCCGCATTCTTGCTGGTAAGCTTCCTAGTTCTTTTCCTCCACTGTGAATCAATGTTTTTTCTAGAGATACTTGAACACTCTCTCGGGCCATTTACTATCTCACACATTTCTCAGCCGTTCTTCATACTCAATTTTATTGCGAGCTTCCCTAACTTCAAAGCCAGTCCAGCCCATATCACCCTGCACAGCTTCATTTAAATCTTCCCGTGAGCGCCCAATGCAAGGCGACCCACTAACCTTTGGCTCCCGCCGAATCCTGATTGTACCCCTGATTTAAAGCAAACAACCGCATTTACAAAAGTAAGTCCTGGAACCATTACACTTTTCCACATACCTCGAAGGCCCTCGTACCTATTGGCTGCAGTTCTCCTCCCTTTCACTGTTATTGTTTTTTCCTGTGTTTCCAGATATATATTGCCTTCGTTTATCCATATACTAAGGTATTTATATTCTGTTACCCGAGGTATTTCGTGGCCCTCTATCTCCACTGTCTGTTCACTGTTTTTATTGAATACCATAACACCTGATTTTCTAAAACTAAATTTCAAACCTAAATTGTTGCCTTCCTGTCCACAAATAATATCCAGATGTTGCAAATCGCTTGCTCGTTAGCTGGCAACACAATGTCGTCCGCATAAACCTGGTAGCTGCTGCTCTGCTACTGTTCCCGTATGTTTGCACGAGAGATTCAACCCGATATTACTTCCATCTAGCACCCTCTCAATCCTCACCATGCACATCTTAAATCGCAGCGGGGATAAAGGGCACCCCTGCCTCAGTCCCTTGTTGATATGAACTTTCTCCTCGCTTCTCATGCCTTCCCATCCAACGCAAACGGTATTTTTTAGGTAAATCCCTTTCAAAAGCTGTAGACAATCGCCACCTAAGCCCTGCCCTTCCAGAATGTCAAACAAAATGTTGCGGTCTACATTGTCATAGGTTCCTGTAATGTATAAAAAGCCACATACAATAGTGTGTTTTCTACTTTCGATATTTCAATACACTGAGTAAGAACAAACAAGGTATTATCCAAACGCCTACCTGTTCTGAAGCCATTCTGGAGCTCTCGCAAAATTCCTACATTCTCTGCCCATGCTTGAGGCTTTAATTTGATTGCCTGCATTGCTAGCCTGCATATTACCGAGGTAATGGTCCACGGTCTGTAACAGTGAATTCTATTTCTCGCCTTTACCGTTATAGATTATATTCATCCTCCTTTGTCGTCGCCAACTGTCTGGTATTCGTCTACCTTTTAAATTTTTTTCCGCTGCTTTCGCCAGAGCTTCCTTACTTTTTGGTCCCAGTTCATTATTCAGCCTAACGGGGACCTCGTCTAGCCCTGTGGCTGTGCGCTTAGGAATTTTCTCTTTCGCTTTCTTTCAGTTGAAATTTGTCACCACCAGCTCCTTTTCGACTTGAGCTTTTATGCTCTTTTTTTCTTCAAATACAAACTCGTCATTGCCTTGGAAAGATTCGGCTGTTACTTTCCGGATGTAATTTATTGCCGCTTCTCTTTCCAGTCTGTTTTCATCTTCGTCTAGGATATGTTGTTGTATTGTTGCTGACTTCCTGCCAAATATTTTATGCGGTTCCAAAATATTGTAGCTGCGGCCTTTTTTTTTTTGTCACGTATTTCTGACAACCAACGTTCACTTTCACCTTTTCAATTTGCTTGCACCAGAATTTGAACCATATACTTTTCCTTCCGGTATATTTACCATTTACTGCTTACTTCATTCTGCGGCAACTGCGCCTTCTTTGCGTGCCTTTGCTCTCGAGATGCTTTCTGTCGTTCGGCGATCGCTTCTGGTGTCTCCTTGTTCCACCAGCTTTTCGGCTTCTTTTTTCCTTTCCATTGAATATGTTGTTTCTCTTTCCGTATTGCTGTCGTTATTAAACTTAGAAGCTCACCATATTCCCACTCTTTACTTGGCCATTTGCCAAGTTCTTCCTCGACTCTAGAGACAATATTTGCTATTTGTTCAGCGTTGAAATTTGGACTGGCCATTTTGCGCTCCTTTCTCTCTTTCCCAACTACATATCCCATTTCAAAACGATGCGTCTATGGTCACTCCCTATGCTGCTGAACACTTCCTCATCGATGACCATTTCTCTCAACTTATCATGAATTCCTTCTGTCATCAGACAGTAATCAATGGTCGATTGCTGGTTTCCTACTTCCCACGTGATCTGCCCTTCAAACATAGGCCCTGTATTCACGATAAGAAGGTTATGTTACTTACAAAGCTATGGCACTGACTTCCCGTTGTTGTCGGTATAGCAATCTAAATCCTGTATGTGGGCATTCATCTCACCTAATAGGATAATTGCTGCAGCATTCCCGAAACCCCTAATATTAGCGCTTATGCATTCCACTAAATCTTTATTCTTCTCTGTGCAATTATTTCCGGTCCACACATAAGTACGCCCAGCCAAGGTTTTTTCCCACGCACTGTACCTGATAACCAGAGATGCTCTTGACGTTTTGAATTTACTCTTGTCCATTTGGCTCCCTGATGGGTTAGCATTCCGACTCTCCCTCCCTTTCTTTCCGACTTAGTTCTGTTGCACCCTTCCCAAACATAATTCTCAATAACTGGCGGCTCTTTTGAGTCTCTAAGGTGCGTTTCTGTAGCCGCGTACACCCCTATTAATTCGCTATTTAACTGTTCCTTAATCTCAGCCCACTTTCCTTTCTTCTGCCCTCCTGCATATTTATGTAGCCTATTGCATGGTGAGCTCTCTTTCTTGCTTTGCTCGTTTTTCTGTTATCGACGGTGACGCCCTTCTGAGGTTGCGCTATGGGACCTTCTTCACTACTACCTACTCTGGCCTCCTGAGCGCCCGCGGGCCCCCTAAAAAAGCAACAGCCCGACCACCAAGTCGCCAGCCCACTTCTCGTGCCAGCCCATAATTGAAGTGGATCTCGCCTCGTTTAAGACCACCACACTTTTTCACTTCCCTGTTTACTTTGACAACCTCGAAGCCTTTCTCACGGCTTATTTCCCACATCGCCTCATTTGAAGCGACTACGGCTTTTTGTACGTGAGTGTCACGCACAGGCACCTCCGGTACCGGAGGTGCCAAATATTTTGGTGTAAATACCAAGTTATTTATATTCTCTTACCCGAGGTATTTCTTGGCCCTGTATCTTCAGCGTCGGCTCACTGTTTTCATTGAATATCATAAGACCTGATTTTATAACGCTAAATTTCAAACCTAAATTGTTGCCTTCCTGTCAACAGATATTAGCTAGACGTTGCGAATCACTTTGCTTGTTAGCTAGCAACACAGTGTCGTCCGCATAAAATAAAACTGGGAGTTGCTGCTCTATTACTGTACCCGCCTCTTTGTATGAGAGATTAAACCCCACTTCCTTCTTCCTTACTCCTTGCTTACTTCTACTTCCTACTACTACTTACTACTTACTTACTCCTACTTCCTACTACTACTTACTACTTACTTACTTACTTACTTACTTACTCCTACTTACTCCTACTTACTCCTACTACTTACTCCTTACTTACTCTTCCTTACTCCTTTCTTACTTCCTTCTCGCGCCCACTCCATCCTCATTATGTACATCATAAACAGCAGCGGGGATAAAGGGCACCCCTGCCTCAGTCCCTTGCTGATATGAACTTTCTGCTCGGTCCTCATCCCGTCCCATTCAACGCAAGCGGTATTTTCTAGGTAAATCTCTTTCAAAAGCTGTAGCTAATCGTTACCTAAACCTTCACTTTCCAGAATATCCCACAAAATGTTGCGGTCTACGTTGTCGTAGGCTCCTGTAATGTCTAAAAAGGCCATATACAACGGTCTGCTTTCCGCTTTTGATATTTCAATGCACTGAATAAGAATAAATAAGTTATCATCCAAACACCTACCTATTCTGAAGCCATTCTGAAGCTCTCCCCAAATGCCATGTTACCGCCACCTTTCGCTACAGTCGGGAAATACCCGCAGCGACGGCATATAGCCTCTGAGATCAGAAAATATCACTGGACAACTAAAATTGTAGAAAACATGCGCTCCTTAGCGTACGCTACACTATAGCGTATAGCGTACGCTATACGCCTCGTGCACCGCCTATAGAGGTGCCACTGAAAGCCACCTAGCGGACGCTTCCAACAGTGCACGCGGGAGCAGTAGCAGTCGACAACCCTTTGCAGCAAGGATGGCTGAAGTTCGCGGCTGCGATTCCTCCTTTGTTCGGGTGCCAGGCTGCTTCTTCTGCGGCGACAGCTGTAGGGAAGATGCTGACCTCTGTGCGAGCTGGTATGAACACGATGTTACCGGTGTTTGGGACAACATGGTCCACATACGTGCAAGGTGTGTCCCGCAGACAAACGCCATGAACCCCATTTACATGACGAGGAGCTCATGTTCACTAGCCGATAAATTTTGTTGAGTGATGTGATCTCTCGATAGTTTTTTTTTTATTCTACCCTCGCCGCAATGCTGCTTCTGTACCTGAATAATAAGCACCCGTCGTTAGTGCAGACTTATATCAAACAAATCCGCACGGTGCAATCTCTGCGTATGCCGTTGTGATTTTTCTGCCGCGGAATACATGTGACATCGCCTCAAGAAGAGTAATTGCCAATATATTGATGCAAACGCGTACACTAGCCAATGAAGTCACAAAACACACGGGTTAACAAAAGCGCGTGTTAGTGCTGCACCGCCGATGCACTTCTGCTGCATACGTCGATGAACTACCGTCCCCGCTGCAGTTTGTGCAATTTTATATTCCCCAAGGGAGCTGCTTGGAAACGTACAAAGCTAAAGGCTGACTAACGTTTCAGTACTTTTTCATATTACTAGAGAGAGGTGCCACATGATGTATTTAAAGGCAGAGCAGCGCCAGTCAAAGCAGATGAGCGCTGGCGGCAAGGCCCGGTTTAGTCATCTGCAGCGTAAGTATAAGAAAGAATTCGGTTGAGTACAAGTAGGGACTGCGTTGTGAAACAAACAAACCACTCGGCGTGTTACGTTTGCTCAGGCAGCATCGAGGTTTGATGACTTCCCAAACGGGACGCGAACTTTTAACTGAGAAATGTAACAAAAATACCATATGCAGCAGCTATTAGCAATTCTCGCCCAGAACTACCCATTTTCTAAGCACATTTCCAAAAACGCAAACAATATCTAAGATGCCCTCGGGCAAAGAGAATAAAGCTGTTAAAGAAGCACTTCCTTGGTATCATTCCGATAAGACACAGCATGATTTATACCCTTTACAAACAAGGCAGGGTGAAAACTTCGCAGCTCAAAAAAATCGACAAGAGTTATGCATGGAGCATTCAGCAACAGTTAAACATGCGCGAAGCCACGCATAAAATAGATGTAAAACATGAAGTGCACGACAGCTGGTGCGAGGATTTATCTTGCCATATAAAACCAACAATTTCATTTCTTGCAAACCTCAGTAGGTTTAACATACAACGCAATGCGCTCGTGCAGTCGTGCTGCCTAGCTAGCGCAACGCGGTAAAGAAGCGCAAAACAATATAAGCGGCAAACAGCATTCCGAACTTTAGCGATATGCCTTTAAACCTCATGCTGCACTGCAAACGAACTTCGTTGCTCACGCGTCTAACTATTATCGAGTGGAAAGAAACACCGACGAGAGAAAGGAAGACATGAAAACAAGAAATTTTCCTTGGAAGCGACGATCCATTTTTGCTACCGTTGCTCTCGCTCATGAGGCTTTGCCGGGAATGATTAGAACCGTATCGCCGGCACGTTTTCACCAGTATTTGAGACCCTGCAACAATTCTTCGACATTCCCTGAAGTTTTGGTCATCCCACACGTGCGAATGGTGTTGCCTATCTTACTCTGAAAACGCGAATAAGACAGAGAAGCACGATCAACGACACAACCAACTACGGCGTGCGCCAGGCTCCTTTCCCGCGTGTTCTCCGCAAGGCCGCCACCAGTGGCGCGTCCGTCGGCGTGCACGGCGCCTATAAGTTGAGTAGGCTAAACTAAACCTGTCTGCATGGGCCACTACGTATACGCTCGTCGACGTGGTGGTATCTTGACCTTGTTTGTTTCATTGTTGACCTTCCACCTTCGCCTTCGTACATTCATCATGGATTCGTTGCCATACAGTCGCGAGGGTGCCTCGTGGTCGTTTCATCGCCGTCCTCCTAACTTCGTCATCCGATTGTCGTCGTGCCTTTGTCGTCACTGCCGCCGTCGCAACTCCACTGTCTTCATAACGTTGCCTTCATGCAGTCCTTTTAGCATCGTCATTACACCAGAATAACCATCCGATTGTAATGATATTGAAGCAGCGCACTAAAATATTACACGTAGCGCGCACATAAGAAGGACTGTCAGGATTGGGGGCTCAATCCCATCGCTCGTGATCCTTTGTCAAGATTGGAGTCCGGCATGAATGCGAAGGTAGCGGGCCCATGTTGTCGTCCAACTTATACACGCTGAGGACTTTGATGAAGGGAAGGACTGCTTCTCATCGAGAACGAGGATTATAGGTTTATTTACAGTATTTAAATCAGTCTAACATGACTGCTTGAGAAAAAGAGTGTCAGTCCAACATGACTGCACGAGAGAAGTGTGTCCAGAATTCGCACCACAGCAGTTTTTAAACACTCGGTCCTCCCGCGATACAAGGTGACGCGAACGTTCGTTCACTCATTGTCAACTTGCCGCCGCCCCGCAGAACAGTTTACGCACACATAGGCACACACATTCCGATGTCGGGCGCCGACGTCAGAGGACGCCGTTCCGCAGAACAGTTTACGCACACATAGGCACACCCATTCCGATGCCGGAGCTACGTCAGAGGCGCGCCGTTCCGGGAAGCTCGGAGCCATGGTGGGTAGCTCGTTGTCTTGCGTCCCGGTCGCACGTGGGAAGCAACAAAAAACGGCTTTCCCGCGGTCGCCCACTCACGCGTAGCAGATCAGGTCCGCGCTGGAGAGCTCGGGCACAATAGTTCACCCGCCGAACCCGTTCCGTCACAACGACGATGGGGCTGGAGGAAGGCGGCGGTTTTCAGCACAAAGCCCGCTTCATTGAACTCATCCTAGCTGAAGCAACGGAGAGTGGGGGATGCGTGTCTTGTTCCCCGGTCGTAACTGGGTGGCAATCTTTCATTGTAGCTCGCCATTCTTAACAGGACATACACAGGCGCTGTACTGAAACTACTGCTCTATTGCTCAAAGGCCCGCCCTTTGTAGTGTCCCTTAATAAGCACACGTGCCCTGACGGCAGTGAAGTATGAACAAAACTCAACGTAAAAACAAGAATGACATCTTTTGGGGGGGTTCCCGCTCTAGGAATAATGGCGGGGTACTTTGTTAGAGAAAGCTATAGTCGAAGTCCAGCGCCTGTATATATGTCGTTTTTGTGTGTGCGTAACGCGCCAGAATGAAGTGCGCTTCTTCAAAGTCATGGCGCGCCAACTAGCCCTTTAGTATCAATGAATACCATAGTCGTCACTCCAACGTCGTCGTACAGCCTTCATCGCTCTGTGGACATCATTTGTTCGTCATTTTATTATCACCACACACTCGCCATTCAATCGTAACTGCTGCGCCATCGCCAAGCCATCGTCGTCAATGCGTCTTTCTCAAACAGACACTGTTACACATCCGTCACACTGCCGTCGTTGTCACGTCATTGTGGTCGTCGGAATTCCGGTTTTGTCACCCGGTTGTCCTCGTGCCGTAGTCTTTACGCCACGATTATTGTACGCGCGTCGTTATCCTTCTCACTGTCATCGGGCAGTTATCGTGCCGTCGTCGCCACGCACTCGTCCACCCAATTGTCATCACACAATTCTCATGTCGTCGTCAACGTCGTCGTCGTCACTGCCTTGATAAAGTGGTCGTCATGCATTCGTTGTCATATTGCCGTGGGGATGCCTCGCCGTCATGCCATCTTGGTCGCTGCAATTTCGTCCTCCCACTGTCATCGTGCCGTCGTCACGTGGTTGTCGCCATGAAGTTGACTCACGCCACCGTCACCACGCAGTAATGTCACCGTAGTCGTCACTTCAAAAACGCCTTTCCATGGTTTTTGATGTCGTCGTCACGATAGCGGCCTTCATGATCGCCGTCGTTTCTTCGTGATTTTATCGCAATCACATGCTGTTTTCCTAGAATCGCGATAATGCCACCATTGTCAATACCAGCGTCGCCATTGCCTGTAAGGACAGTTTCTTCCATGCATCCATTGCCGTATGGTCGTCATCATGCAATACATTGGTCACTGTATTGTACCATTGCATTGTACCATTGTATTGTCATTGCATTGTATTGTACCAATGTATTGCAATACAATGCAATACATTGGTGTCATACATTGGTCGTGATACCAATGCGCTCATGCCGTCCTCATCACACTGCCGTCGTTACAACATGGTTGCCACGCATAAATGCTGGAGCTTGGACAATAAAACCCAAGCACTTGAAAACTTCATAACTGATTTCGAATTTGATGCAGCATCTATAACAGAAACGGAGCTTACGTCCGTCATTCTTGATCACGAGTTCGCCGCAACAAATTACTCCATCTTTCGGAAGGATACTCCTACACGTAGTAGTGGAGTGGCGTCATTTGTAAAAAAAAATGTTTTGCTTTTGCCCCTCTTCCTGTGATAAATGCGTTGAGGCGGTATTTTGCAAATTGGCCTGCTGTATAAGAGCCACTCACGACTACACGCAACGCCACGTGCGAAGTACACGCGTCCCCCTTATGGGTGATTTGAATTTTCGTAAGAATAATTGGAATGGTATGTACTACTCGGCAACAGCCTCGGATCCGCTATTTGATCTCATGTTAACTTTTCAATCTCTATCACGTCCTTTCACGTCCAAGCCGCCCGCAGGCAACTACTGAAAGCATTCTTGCCCTTATATTAGCCAGCTATCGTTTCTAAATAATCATGTACGAACTGGTGTCTTTCATGTCATACCTGACCATGACGTACCAGTATGCGTGCTACCACTTGATGGTATTACTGCTAATTTTCCTATTTCCTTTTCCTTATGGGCTCCTATGTCTCTGCCGAAGTAAGTTCCCTTTCATCATCATCAGCCTGGTTACGCCCACTGCTGCGCAAAGGCCTCTCCCATACTTCTCCAACTACCCAGGTCATGTATTAATTGTGGCCATGTTGTCCCTGCAAACTTCTTAATCTCATCCGCCCACCTAATTTTCTGCCGCCCTCTGCTACGCTTCCCTTCCCTTGGAATCCATTCGGTAACTCTTAATGACCATCGGTTATCTTCCCCCCTCATTAGGTGTCCTGCCCACGCCCATTTCTTTTTCTTGATTTCAACTAACATATCATTAACTCATGTTTGTTCCCTCACCGAATCTGCCCTTTTCTTATCCCTTAACGTTACACCTATCATTCTTCGTTCCATAGCTCGTTGCGTCGTCCTCAATTTAAGTAGAACCCTTTTCGTAAGCCACCATGTTTCTGCCCCGTACGTGAGTGCTGGTAAGACACAGCTGTTATAAACCTTTCTCTTGCGGGTTAATGCCAATCTGCTGTTCATGATCTCAGAATGCCTGCCGAACGCACCCCAGCCCATTCTTATTCTTCTGATCATTTCAGTCTCATGATCCGAATCCGCAGTCACTACCTGTCCTAAGTAGATGTATTCCTTTACCACTTCCAGTGCCTCACTACCTATCGTAAACTGCTGTTCTCCTCCGAGACTGTTAAACATTACTTTAGTTTTCTGCAGATTAATTTTTAGACCCACCCTTCGGCTTTGCCTCTCCAGGTCAGTGAACATTACTGACCCTGAGTTACTAAGCAAGGCAATATCATCAGCGAATCGCAAGTTACTAAGGCATTCTCCATTAACTCTTATCCCCAGTTCTTCCCAATCCAGGTCTTTGAATGCCTCCTGTAAACACGCTGTGAATAGCAGTGGAGAGGTCGTATCTCCCTGCGTGATGCCTTTATTTATTGGGATTTTGTTGCTTTCTTAATGGAGGGCTACGGTGGCGGTAGAGTTGCTATAGATATCTTTCAGTATTTTTACATACGGCTCGTCTACACCCTGATTCCCCAATGCCTCCATGATTGCTGAGGTTTCGACTGAATCAAACGCTTTCTCGTAATCAATGAAAGCTATATATAAAGGTTGGGTATATTCCGCACATTTTTCTATCACCTGATTGATAGTGTGAATATGGTCTGTTGTTGAGTAGCCTTTACGGAATCCTGCCTGATCTTTTGCTTGACAGAAGTCTAAGGTGTTCCTGATTCTATTTGCGATTACCTTAGTAAATACTTTGTAGGCAATGGACAGTAACCTGATCGGTCAATAATTTTTCTAGTCTTTGGCGTCCCCTTTCTTATGGATTAGGATTATGGTAGCGTGCTTCCAAGATTCCGGTACGCTCGAAGTCATGAGGCATTGCGTTCGCAGGGTGGCCATTTTCTCTAGAACAATCTGCCCACCATCCTTCAACGAATCTGCTGTTACCTGACCCGCCCCAGCTGCCTTCCCCCTTTGCATATCTCCCAAGGCTTTCTTTACTTCTTCCGGCGTTACCTGTAGGATTTTAAATTCCTCTAGACTATTCTCTCTTCCATTATCGTCGTAGGTGCCACTGGTGCTGTAAAGATCTCTATAGAACTGCTCAGCCATTTGAACTATCTCATCCATATTAGTAATGATATTGCCGGCTTTTCCTCTTAAGGCATACATCTGATTCTTGCCAATTTCGAGTTTCTTCTTCACTGTTTTGAGGCTTCCTTCGTTCCTGAGAGAATGTTCAATTCTATCCATATTATACTTCCTTATGTCGGCTGTCTTACGCTTGTTGAATAACTTCGAAAATTCTGCCCGTTCTATTCTAGCTGTAGGGTTAGAGGCTTTCATACATTGGTGTTTCTTGATCAGAGCTTTCGTCTCCTGCGATAGTTTACTGGTATCCTGCCTAACGTAGTTACCACCGACTTCCATTGCACACTCCTTAATGATGCCCACAAGATTGTCGCTCATTGCTTCAGCACTAAGGTCCTCTTCCTGAGTTAAAGCAGAATACCTGTTCTGTAGTTTGATCTGGAATTCCTCTATTTTCCCTCTTACCGCTAACTCATTGATCGGCTTCTTATGTACCAGTTTCTTCCGTTCCCTCCTCAGGTCGAGGCTAACTCGAGTTCTTACTATCCTGTGGTCACTGCAGCACACCTTGCCAAGCATGTCCACATCTTGTGTGATGCCAGGGTTAGCGCAGAGTATAAAGTCTATTTCATTGCTAGTCTCGCCATTCGGGCTGCTCCACGTCCATTTCCGGCTATCCCGCTTGCGGAAGGAGGTATTCATTATCCGCGTATTATTCTTTACTGCAAACTCTACCAATAACTCTCCCCTGCTATTCCTAGAGCCTATGCCATATTCCCCCACTGACTTGTCTCCAGCATGCTTCTTGCCTGCCCTGGCATTGAAGTCGCCCATCACTATAGTGTATTCTGTTTTTACTTTACCCATCGCCGATACCACGTCTTCATAGAAGCTTTCGACTTCCTGGTCATCATGACGGCATGTAGGGGCGTAGACCTGTACAACCTTCATTTTGTACCTCTTATTAAGTCTCACAAGACCTGCCACGCTCTCGTTAATGCTATAGAATTCCTGTATGTTACCAGCTATATTACTATTAATCAGGAATCCGACCCCTAGTTCTCTTCTCTCCGCTAAGCACCGGTAGCACAGGACGTGCCCGCTTTTTAGCACTGTATATGCTCCTTTTGGCCTCCAAACTTCACTGAGCCCTATTATATCCCATTTACTGCCCTCTAATTCCTCCAATAGCACTGCTAGACTCACCTCACTAGATAACGTTCTAGCGTTAAACGTTGCCAGGTTCATATTCCAATGGCGGCCTGTCCGGAGCCAGTGATTCTTAGCATCCTCTTATACTTATACTTGACTGACAAAAATACGACAGTCTGGACAACATACCTGAGGACAGACATCCTGAAGAAGTATGTGGAATAAGCAGTAGACGCATTTGCATATTTTTTAGCAAATCGCGAATGCAGAGACACCAAACAATTTCAAAATTGCAAAAATAATGCGGGTAATAAATTAGGGGACATCACCAAAATTTCAAATTTTTACAGATTTCCTAAACTAGTACGTCCTGTAAGGTTCTAGATCACGTAATCATGAACCAGATAATGGTTCTTCTAATGAACATTGGCTTCTTGCCTGCCAACCAACATTGCTTTCACACTGGTTTACCAAATTGACCCATCTGACAGAACTAGTCCACGATGTTGCGTTTACAATCAGTCATACTGGCCAGACTGATATGATTTTGCTCTATCTGACGCATTTGATTTTCTATGGCAAATTCATTGTTCAAGTCCAAAGTGTTGTTGCAAAAGGGACCCTTTCAGCTTGAATAAAACAACTTCTCAGCAATCTTTCGCAATTTGTAATCTGCGAAAAATTGGTAACATGGTTGCAGTTGTTTCCTGAGTTCCCCAAGGCTCCGTTATTGGGTCATTACTCTTCCTGAACTATAATAATGACGTAAGAGCGAAAATTGGTTGCAGTACTGTTCGCCGGTGACTGCAATATTTATAGCGAAATTACTCATAATAGCGACCACATCGCACCTAATGCGCCCCTCAACACTCTAGCTATTTGTTGCCGTAATTTGCAGGTGAACGCTACTGTCAGCTGTGACATTCTATACAACTCGCGAGAACTTGCGTAATCCTAACGTTTTCACCGTGAATTCCTCTTGCACTTCTAACGCTATATCACGTCTTGTAACACAAGACAATACCATACGTCATGATCTTGATATATTCAGCTCTACTATTTCCCCATCGTAAGATTTCTGTCCTTGACTAATACATTTTTTGTGGCGTTGTGTAGTACTGTAGTTTGAGATTTTCTGTTCTGTTTTATATTCTTTGCGTAATGCAATTGTACCAATGGTAAAGCGTAAAGCTGTTCTTGGGCACTTACACAAACTAAATGAAATAAGATGAGAACGTAAAAACATTTGTGACCGCGGCGTAACATGGAAAACAACACCATCAAAACTTTACTTACGAAATTTATCGCACACCGCTAACTAAAATTGAATAAGATAAATATCTAGGGCTTATATTGCCTTCAGTCCTCAGGTGGTATAAACGTGTTACAAATGTCACCGCAGGAGTACTACGCAAATTATCCTTCCTCAAAAGAAGCCTTGCGCTCTCCAACACGTCAGTCCACCTACTAGCCTACTACTAGCCTACAAAACGTTCGTAAGGCCAATTCTCGAGTACACAAACACAGTGGTTTGCTCATTATATGACTAACATAAAGAATTATTGGTAATCCAAAGAGAGGCTATGAGGTTCATCTACAATAAATATAAATGCGAAGACTCTACGACTAATCTTCTAACGCCATCTGGAATAGGAACGCTTTCTTCGAGAGCAATACCTGCTCGCCTGAAGTTGTTTTATCAGCTACTAAAGAATAACTATAAGATAAATGCGTCCAGGTACATTTCATTTTCTGAGGCTCAGAAAGCATGTAAGAAACATGCATAGACTTTAATAAAATACACATGCAACAACGAGACATGCACGTACTCTTTCTCCCCTCTCGCAGTACCTGAGTGAAGTCGAATTGATCCTGCTGCAACCAACATTCAATTGTAATCAAAATTTACTTCGCAGTGGAAGCAGCAGTGTGTCAATAAAGTAATTTATAATCGCATGAGTCATCCTCACAAAGTTTGCGTTGTCGCGGTTTCATCGTCCCCTTCTTTTTTTCGTTAGTAGCGGTTATGTGGACGCATAATTTTTATTACTATTTTACATTTAGACTCTTCATGTTAATTCAGAGCCTAGCTATTTCTTCTAAAATCGTTTCTTCTCTCTGCCAAAGTCATAACGTAGTTAGTGCATCTCTACCCACAACTGTATAATATATTAACGCGTTAAATGTTTCGTTTCCGTTCGTTCCCTATAATGTATAGCTGGTCACTCACGTGCTGTTTAATGTTATTTGTCTTGGTGTCATGTTGCTTAGCTGTTATGTGGAAACATGCATTTGTATTTCGAAACACAGCGTCCATTTTGTATTACCGTGCTTGGATGATGGTACTTTTTTAATCACCCTTTTCAAGTAACAGTTCTGCCTTTATGTTTCTAACCATGTTTTCCACTTGATTTCTGCGTACTGAATACTTGAACATACGCTGTATGGCCCTGCAGCCATGCTCTCTATCGAGCGCAGTATTGTAAATGAATGAATAAATAAATAAATAAATAAATACATAAATAAATAAATAAATAATAAATTAGAACATTAGTAAAGGAAAGTTGTAGGCAACGCTAATATTTGATATATGTGTCTCTTAGTGGCACTCGCACCTCCGCGTTGTTGTTGTTTAGGTTGAGCGAGTGAGCGTCTTTCCCCTGGCGCGATGTGCGGGCGACAAGCAATGGAGGGTCACGAGGAATAAAGCCCCTTAAACTTCGTAAAGCAGTGACACTCTCCTCCTTCACTGCTCCTCGTTTCTCCTCTCTCTCACACTCCTTCCTCGACCGTGGCGCCCCCTACACTGCTCGAGCGTAGCAACGGCGCCAACATGCGTTCCTCGCCACTCCGTAGGCGCTTCTCCAGCAAAAATGGCGCTGATGCACAGCGCGAGGGCCCACGTAATGCCATTCGTCCAATAGTGACGAGGCGTTGGCCGCGGCCAGAGCACGCGAGGAGGAGGCGGCATTCTTAAAACCATGGCACTACTTTACGAAGTTTAAGGGGTTTTAACGAGGAAGAGCGGAGGACGCCAGAGCATGCAACGCGCGCGCGCCTCTGTTGCGAGCAAGCGAGCGAGCGAGCAGGTGCGCGCCAGGAGATGAAAAACAAGCGAGCAGGTAGTGACGTCACACTCACTCTGCTAGGAACATCTCCAGTGTATGCAAGGCGACTGTATTCTATTAAATACGCGATGAAATATCATGACTCCTTCTTGTGTGTGACGTCGTTGGTGATGTCATTACTTCCGAAATATACTTAAGGCTTTTCATGAATTTTGACAACGCCGTGCTTACGTGCTGAAGCACAATTCTGTGTTTGGGTGCGCAGTAATTTAAGTAAATCTCGTCTCCATCGCCTCAGGTGGAGAACAGGAAGTGCCGCGTAAGAAACAAAAGTTTCACTCTATGCTCTTACCACTAATCATGATTGTTCGTCATTCGATCGTCGTCTATACGCCGTTTTCATTCAGTTGTCGTGATGCCGTCGTTAACAACAGTGACCTTGGCATGTTTTTTTCGAAGCCCACATCAGATACAGTTTAGGTGGCTTGTAGCCCAAATAACGGATGTCTATGAATAAACACGACAGAATATAAGTAAACGTGAGTTCACAGAAAATGTGTAGCTAGATTGCTTGAATGCTAATCGCATTACTGTCGACAGTCATCATAGATGGATTGGGCTCTAAAATTCCTTTTAATTCCTACCCTGCTTTCCGGCTTCCCCCACTCGTCTCGCCTTAGTGGTGATTTTTTATAATCTACATTTCTGAAGGGCATGACATCAACCTGTCAGACGCTTCTAGAGGCGCTACTGCACTCTTAAGGTACTGCATTATGTGTTTGTCACTGGAGTGGTCTAAAGGAAACACAATGGGCTGAGAATTTGTCGGTGGACAGCTGAAATGTAGACTTCGTGGCAGTGCTTTTTTTAGAAATGCGTAATAACTTTATATAAATGTCGGAAGATACATCTAGATCACTTTGGTGGATGTCCGAAAGACATCGGAACTGACAGAATAAGATACACCTCTGTTAAAATGAAACAGTGTGCAATAAGGCAACAGAAGCACCGAGGCAAAGGGTGCAATTAAAGAAAATCCTTCAAATGGGTGTGCTAGTTCGGCCGAACACATTTTCTTATGGGTGTAAAGGGGTCTGTTACAGACACGAGAAAACACCCTTATAGGTGTGATATTCCATAGTGTGTAGTAGACCACAGTACACCGAGCCCCCGCAGGGGCGTCTGCATCAGCAGGCATTTCGTGTGTTGCGACACCACGTACCCGAGCACACGATGGTTGGACCCTCCCGCGTGTTGCCGTGCGGGGCTTAGCCGTGTCCGGGGAAAAGGGGATCCTGGAGGTTGAGCCGATGCTGCGTGTTCGGCCCTTTAAGGCCCCATGGCGGAGGCAACACACCTCTTCGGCCTCTGCTTCACGTAGACGGCACCCCCGGACTGACCCACCCGGGGGAAATCGGTAGTTGCCTTTTCTTGTCTCTCTCTCCCTATTACCTTCGTCTTTCCCTTACTTTCCACCTTTCCTGTCTTCTTCTGGTTTCCTTTTCAAATTTTTCCAGGCAGCAAGGGTTAACCGTGTGTGGATAGCCAACCTTGGTTATTTCATATTTGGTTATAGTGGTAATGTACAACTGGCGTTTGCAGGCCGTGTTTCACAGGTCCTGCAGCGTCCCCTTGTAGGATACCACGGTGGGTGGCTGGCGTTACTGTCGAAATCTCACATATCTTTATGGCTAACTCCTTCCCCCCACTCCCTGATCGCCCTCAGAAAAGAGGGCACACCGATGAAGTATTCAAATTTTTTGGTCGGCAAAAAAAAATCTTTCCCTCGTTTCCACGTCTTCCATTCTGAAAAACCAGCTAAACCAGTGCGAACAATTTCCCCATTCCTTGTATCGAACTCTTTTACCAAAGTTTCTGGCCCAGGCTATAAGGCGTCGAGGATGGCTAGCGGTGACCTGCTCTTGGAGCTCCGCGATCAGAAACAATTTGAGAAACTGCCTAAACTAGTATCATTCGGGGAGACCCAAATAGTAGTAACCCCGCACCGTACAATGAATACCACCCGCGGCGTTGTCTCGGACGATGATTTGCTGGAGCTCTCTGAGGCTGAACTCTTGGAGGGCTTAAGTGCACAGAATGTTATAAATGTCAAAAGAATCAAGATGAGGCGAGATGGTAAAGAAATTGCGACCAAACACCTAAGTGTCCTGCCCAAGTCAATCGAGGCCGGGTACATCAAGCTCCGTGTAAGACCTTATGTGCCAAATCCTCTGAGATGTTTCAAATGCCAACGTTTTGGCCACAGCTCGCCGAGCTGCCGAGGCCGCCAAACATGTGGAAAATGCAGTGCCCATGAACACACGTCTGAAGCTTGCGCGAACTCTTTGCATTGTGTAAGCTGTGATGGAGAGCACGCCGCGCACTGGCGGTCGTGCCCATCTTGGAAAAAAGAAATTGTCACGATCAAAGTGAAAGAACACATATCATTCATGGAGGCACGTAGGCGGGTGGCATACCTGCCTAAGAACACATTTGCCGAAGTGGCGCGTCAGCGGGCAGCGCCACAACGGCCTCCGGCGTCTGTCCAACCCACACCCAGTGAGGCGGCAGTGACGCCATCCGCCCCCTCGGCGGCTACGGCTAACGCTGCTACGCCAACACAGCAGACGAGGCTATCGACCCCGAAAGCGGGCAAAGCCGAGGCTACCCCAACCTCCCCGACCCCATGCAGCGCTGGCAACAGCCGGCGCAGCCGGATTCCTCAGGAGGCCCCATTGACCTCCGGGCTGGTGGGCGCAGGGATCTTGCCTTCCGAGGCAGGACCCTCAAAGAAAGCTTCTCGCTCGCAAGAGCATGTGTGCGGCGCCTCACAAGAGGCAATGGACACTACACCTGTCCTCACGGCGCGCCAAGCGCCTAAGGAGCGGCGAGGCTCCCTCGAACGCTCCAGAAAGGGCAAAACGCGCATTACAGGGCCTCGAAAAAGAGCTCTGTAACATAAGGTATCACTTCCTTTTCTCTATGCACAGCACCAATTTACTTTAAAAATGGATACACAAATTATTCAATGGAACGTCAGAGGTCTCCTTAGAAACCTTGATGATTTGCGAGAACTCATCCACAAACATAATCCAAAAGTGCGGTGTTTACAGGAAACACACTTAAAATCCAAACACACAAACTTTCTCCGAACGAATGTTACGTTTCGCAAAGATCGCGATGATGCCGTCGCATCATCGGGCTGTGTTGCGATTGTCACTCATAAAAGTATAGCCTGTCAAACTTTACTGCTAAGAACGCCCCTTGAAGCAGTGGTGGTTCGAGTTGTTCTCCTAAATAAACTCGTCACGATTTGCTCGATTTACGTACCCCCACACTACAAATTGAACAAACATGAATTTCAGTCATTTATAGACGAATTGCCAGAACCTTATGTTGTCCTTGGCGATTTCAATGCGCACAGCTCCCTGTGGGGCGACTCTCGTATAGATGCGCCAGGTCGTCTTGTTGAACAGTTCCTTTTTTCTTGTGTTGCGTGCATTCTGAATAAGAAGGAACCCACATATTACTCTCTAGCAAACAGAACCTTTTCTTCAATCGATCTCAGCAAAGTTTCTCCTTCTATTCTTCCTGCACTTGAATGGGAAGTTACGAAGAACCCTTACAGAAGCGATCACTTCCCCATACTGCTGCGAACACCTAAAGAAAACGAATATCCACCACAGGCACCTCGGTGGAAGATTGAGACAGCTGACTGGGATAAATTTCGAACTCTTGCTGGTATCTCATGGCATGACATCTCCTCATTAGAAATTGATGCCGCTGTGGAGTATTTTACAGCCTTGATAATAGATGCCGCATCTAAATGCATATCAGAAGTAAATGGCTTGACATGTAAACGGCGTGTCCCGTGGTGGAACGACGGTTGTAGGATCGCTCGTAAGAAACAAAAAGCGTGGTGGTTGCTACGCGCCTCCCCCACTGCGGAGAATCTTATAAACGTTAAAAAAGCAAAATCCCAAGGCGGGCAAACCCGCCGACAGGCCAGAAGAGAGAGTTGGCAAACGTTTTTATCGGGTATCAACTCATATACAAATGAGACGAAAGTCTGGAACAGGGTTAGTAGGATGAGGGCGACAAACATACTCCCTCCCTTTGGTAAACACACAAGACGAAACCCTGCAAGACCAGGCAGATTCACCTGGGGAGCACTGTGAGCGTGTCTCGAGCTCAATCAACTATTCCTAGTCCTTTCTTAAACATAAAGAAATAATAGAACGTAGGCCAATCATACGAAAATCCAGGCAGAAAAGAACCGTATAACCGGCCTTTCTGTATTGCCGAGTTCAGAGCTGCCCTGAACGCATTCAAAAGCAATGCACCGGGACCTGACAGAGTCATGTATGACATGATCAGGAACCTACATACTGACACACACGTTACGCTACTTATACTATTTAACACTATTTGGGCTTCCGGATGCCTCCCATCCACATGGAAAGAAGCGATTGTGGTTCCTGTACTGAAGCACGGAATAGGCCCTTCCTTGGTGGCAAGTTACCGTCCGATAGCTCTAACTAATTGTCTGTGTAAGCTTTTTGAAAAAACGATAAATCGGAGACTTATACATTTCCTTGAGCTCAACAATATGCTCGATCCTTATCAGTGTGGATTCCGAGAAGGGCGGTCGACAACCGATCATCTTGTGCGCATTGAAGGAAATATCCGCGATGCATTTACACATAAACAGTTTTTCCTATCGATATTCCTCGATATGGAGAGGGCATATGACACGGCATGGCGTTACGGGATCTTGCGAGACCTGTCGGAAATTGGCATCCATGGAAATATGCTGAGCACAATTGAAAGCTATTTGTCAAATCGTACCTTCCGAGTAAAAGTCGGTAATGCACTGTCACGTCCTTTTACGCAGGAAACTGGTGTACCCCAGGGAGGCGTTCCCAGCTGCACTCTCTTTATCGTTAAGATGAACACGCTACGTGCTTCACTGCCACCGGCCATTTTTTATTCTGTATACGTAGACGATATACAAATAGGCTTCAAATCCTGCAACCTCACAGTTTGTGAGAGACAGGTACAGCACGGCTTGAACAAGGTTTCCAAGTGGGCAGACGAAAACGGATTTAAAGTGAACCCCAACAAAAGTTCTTGTGTGCTTTTCACAAGAAAGAGAGGGCTCATTGCAGAACCCAGTATCGAAATGTATGGTCAGCGAATTCCTGTGAACAAAGAACACAAGTTCTTAGACATCATACTTGATTCTAAATGAACTTTTATTGCACACATAAAGTACCTCAAGGTCAAATGCTTAAAAACAACGAACTTACTTAAAGTGTTATCCCACACAACATGGGGCAGCAACAGGAAATGTTTATTGAATCTTTACAAGAGCCTCATTCGATCACCACTGGACTACGGTGCCATGATCTATCATTCTGCAGCCCCAAGCGCGCTAAAGATGCTAGATCCGGTCCACCATCTAGGAATCCGACTGGCCACTGGAGCTTTCAGAACAAGTCCCATTGAAAGTCTATATGCAGAATCAAATGAGTGGTCACTTCATCTGCAGAGAACATACATCAGCCAAACATATTTTCTGAAAGTCCACTCCAATCCTCAACATCCGTGTTTTAATACCATTAACGATATGACATATGCTACACTCTTTCATAATCGTCCCTCCGCAAGACAGCCTTTCTCGCTGCGTGTGAGGGAGCTTAGTGATCAAATGCATGTCCCACTCCTCGAGCTCCGCCTAATGCATCCAGCCAAGCTGCTACCTCCTTGGGAGTGGCAGCTCATACTATGCGATATATCTTTCGTGCAAGTCACAAAGCATGCTCCAGAGATGGAAATCCAAATGCATTTCCGGGAACTCCAGTACAAATATTCCTGCACGGACTTCTACACAGATGCATCGAAGTCACACGACGGTGTGTCCTATGCAGCCGTCGGTCCATCCTTCTCGGAATCCGACGTACTACATCCGGAAACCAGTATCTTTACGGCTGAGGCCTACGCACTTTTGTCGGTTGTAAATCATATAAAGAAATCCAAACTCGAGAAATCAATTATATATACGGACTCCCTTAGTGATGTGAAGGCCTTGATGTCATTCTGTAACCACAAAAGTCCGGTAATTAGTGAACTCTACTCTGTCCTGTGCAAAGCATATATATCTAACCAACATGTGAATATATGCGGGGTGCCTGAACATAGGGGCATCGAGGGTAACATTCTAGCGGACCAGATGGCCACATCAATTTCAATGCATGCAGTCAATCCTACTGCTTCGGTCTCTGTGAAAGACCTGAAGCCTTTCTTAAGAAGAAAACTGCAAAACTACTGGCAACGCTTGTGGGACCTGGACACAAATAATAAACTGCATGTAATAAAGCCACAATTAGGTTTCTGGCCTCCTGTGACAAAATCCTGCCGTACAGATGTCCTATTCTGCCATCTAAGAATAGGACACGCTTTTGGCACATATAACGTTTTACTCACGGCAACGAGCCTCCAACCTGTGGTAGATGCGGGGAGAGGCTGACCGTCCTCCACGTCCTACTGGAGTGTCGGGAAGCCGAATCTGAAAGAAAGAAACATTTTCTCTTAGCCTAGCGGCAGCACATCCCATTTCATCCTGTTATGTTACTTGGTCCAGAACCACTCTTTGACACCAACGCCGTCTCAGGTTTTTTTGAAAGACGTTGTATTGCATGTTATTAGCCCCACGCGTCCGTAGCGCTTCCTCTCTTCAGAGGATGCCGCTGTGATAATTATATTGAATAGCACATGCCTCTAGGTCCTTGTGGTTCAAGGGCTCTGGCGAGGCAGTAGTGCTGTAAGCAATTTAACATCTCGCATATTTTAAACAATGCATCATTCTTCTACGATGGATTTTAATGTTCATAGTAGCCGTCCTTAGTCATCGCCATAATTTTATAGCACGTAGATTTTACGCACTTTAGAGCGACTATATTTAGGCCACTTTACAGCCAAGTCACATCTTCCATAATACATCGTTAACACTAGCACTTGTCATGGCGCTCTTTGGCGAAACCTGGCCCTTGCGCCATAAATCACCACACATCATTATCAGTACACCGAGGCTTTTCTTACGTCACAATCCTGACCTCCTTCTTGAGCAGTTCGCCTTTTGTTACATTTGCGCATAGGAGAAAATTATCGGTGTCGTGTACAGTCAAGAAATAACCCTTACGAACATAGAGGCACTATTGGCCATCGCCATCCACTTGGTTTGCTACCATGTTAGCGTGACTAGTGCGGAGCATTCCTGAGGCGGACTACCATGTGGCAACAAGCGGCACTGATCTCGAAGCGATGGTAGAGGGTACTGCCGAGAGCAGGGCGCATTTAACAGGCTATGGTGAAAGCTGGCGCCGTGGTACTGCAAGAAAGGAAGGAAAGAAGGAAAAAAGCTTTGTTTAAAGCCACCACTAACGGACAGTAAAAAAGAGCGCATGCGCCGCTGACGCCCGTGTTTATGCGCCGAGCTCGATTGAAGCCAATAACTTTGAAAGGAGGGGGGTGTCTAAGAGAAATAAGGGAATGTAATGGCACTGTTATATAAGTTCACACTGTGTTCTATATCTGATATTCGCGGACTTTTGGGGCAGTGTGCTGGGGCTAGCCATGCGAAGTTGCTGAGTTTTAGGGAGTGAGGAGAGGATTAGGATGAACTTCACGAAGATGTGCTTGTTCCGTGTTCCGTGAAGGGTGTGGCTGGGATAAAATAACGCAGTTTTCGCTTACGTTCTTGTGATGTTCAGATATTTGCTGTTTGTACATGGTGGAGTCTTCCGCTGTCGTTGTATTGGCCAGGGAACCATGGGCGCCCTGTGGTTAACTTCGCGGGCACGTTGATGAAGCAACTCATTTCTCTCGATCCCAGCATGACCAGGTGCCCAACGCAGTGTCATTGTAATGTTCTGCTTGCGGTTACAGGGCTCTATTAGGTGGGTTTCCAGTAGTCTGCATTGCATGTTGGGAATGACTAGGCTGGAGCAGGTATAAATGACTAGGCTGGAGCTTAGTGAGTAGAGAAGCTTCTTGTATGACATATCGCCTGAATTTCAGAGTGGCTGCGTTGGGAGTGTTGGAAGCGGCCCAGCTGTTGGGGCAATCGGTGCTGTCTCCCAGGATTTATATTGTTACGTGTGGAAAGACACAGACAAAAATGCTATTTACACGCTAATTACAATGGAGCCAGGCAGCCAGGCTGACACTCGATCGTTCCAAGGTCACCGACCAACTTCTTCGTCGTTCTCGCGGTGGCTCGTTTCTTGAGCATCGCTCAATGATAGCCTAATATTACCTTACGGCGGCAAAAGTACCGTCACGGTGCTGTTAAATATCCAAGGCACGTGGAGAGTTGTAGGGCTTGAGTCGAGCAACGTGAACAATGTCACTGGTTGTCACAGCGGAGGACGTAGGGGGCGTGGCTAGAACGATTTCATAGGTGGCATCGGTCACTTTGCGTATCACGCGATATGGGCATGTGTAACAGGTAAGCAGTGTTTCACAAAGGCCGACTTTACGCGGTGGCGACCAAAGCAACACGAGGGCGCCGGGCACAAAATGGACATCACGGTGACGGAGGCCGTAGCGTTGTTTCTGCTTGTCTTGAGACACTTGTAGACGAGCGCGCGCCGGATGGCGAGCATGGTCAGCATGGGCGATTGCATCACGGGCATAATCGCTAGTTAAAGCTGTGGCGGACGGAAGCACAGTGTCCAGTGGTAGCGTCGGTTTGCGGCCGTACAAGAGGTAAAACGGGGAAAAGCCAGCAGTTTTGAGACGGGAAGAGTTGTATGCGAAGGTAATGTAATGTAGAGCCAGGTTCCAGTCAGGCTGACACTCGCACGTGCCAAGGGCACCGACCAACTTATTCATCGTAATAAAATATAGCATACGCGTACGACCCCATTTTAGAGCGTGTGGTGTCCGTCTATATCGTGATACATTTCCGGTCTCTGTGATGAAGTTTTGTTTGTGCTTGACGTCAACCAGACATGTAGGTGTGGCGCCATATTGGCTGGTATGTGTGGAAATGCAATGTTGCGTTGTGGCTGAGGGCTTTGGTTAACTAGTGTCAGCTGGACTGACGAGGACTATCTCTACTGGTATCAGGATGCTGCATCCTTGTTCCTTAGAAGACAAACACGCTACTTGTCTGTCTCGGTATTGTTTTGTTAGTTCGGTGAGAGTGGGAAAGGGGCCCGTCCGTGTGTTGAAGACGCTGATTTGAGGTGCATATTGGTAGACCTAGGACGGCCTTGTCAAGGATGTTGAGGGAAGATTTGAGTTTTCTAATTTGCGTTTATGTTAGCATTATGAACGCGGCGGTGTAGAGAGCTTTACTATAACACGAGTGCACTCATGTGTTGTGTTTCTTTCCTTTGTCTACGTCCGTTTTTTTTTTTGCTAATGATGCGTCGTATCAGGTACGTGAAATTTCGGTAATTTCTTTATATTCTGTAAAGCTAGAGTTTGCATTGATGTTGTGATTTATGATGACTCCGAGTATTCGGCCCCATGTCACCTTTGGTACCTGTGTTCCTGCAACGTATTCTGCGTGTGAGCCGTCACGGAGATCAGCACGCCATGACTGCGCTCGAGCGCATGCTGCTACGATCAAGCGCGATCATGGCGTGATTCGATCTAGCGAGACCGTGAGTGAGCAAACAAAACCTTTACATCCTATGACCACCAGGCCTCCATGGTTTGCGCTGACGTCATCCTAGCCGCCATGTTGTTCCCACCAGCACGGTGCGAAGCTTCGTCTGTTAGCGTCTACTGCGGTCGTTTTGCCGGTTCGGCCGTGTATCTGGCACAGAAGCCCGCATTCTGACAGCGTCTTTACGACATTGAAGCAGGCGGCGGGGGTATTCTGTGAGAGTCGACTAGGTGGACTGTCCACTTGGACCACTGCTGATTGGCTAGGGCTGCTCGTCTCCTCCTCTCTCGTACAGCTGCGTCCAATCAGCAGCGGCCTAAATGGACAGTCCACTAGGTGCACTCTTACAGAATACTCACCCCCCCCCCCCCCCGATCACTCTTGGGAGTCAATATGATGAACTGACGTCATTGCAGCCGCCATGCTGCAGGAACAGCACAGTGTGGTAAGTTGTAATCATGCCGTCACGTACGAGCTGTCTGCACAACTTCGCTGTCTTGGGGATGAATACACATCATGTGTCAGATTAGAACTCATTTGTGACGTATCTTGGCCTGTTTACAATTCTTTGTATTTTTTTGTCTACTCACCCATCTAATTTGTATGGCGTTGAGGAGGAAATAAATTTCATTTCCCCTGTCCCCTTGCCACGCAGTGGCAGTCGCAGATCAGCTACTGCTTCCAGCTCGGAGGCCTACTGGACAGGCTGAACGCGTACGAGTACCTGTACCTGGTCGGCCGACTGCGAGGCATCCCTGAAAGCGAATTGAAGCCCATGGTGGACAGCGTCATATCGGTCGTTGACCTCGACGAGCACGCCTCGAAGGAGTGCGGCGTGTACAGGTTGGCGGGCGCCGATTTAATTTATGTAGCCAGCATTCTTACAATCAGGCGTGTGCGAGTACTAATCTTCAAAAAAGAATTGAATGTGAATCGAATGGTGCCGAGACGAGTACAATCGAATACTGGTCGAACTGTTTTGTGGTAGCAGAAGACGGTTCTTCCTATAAATATAGAACGATACTCACGTCCTAGTATTCGCTAGATTAGTGTGTTTCTGTAACGAAGCTTTATTTAATACGCGTGTGGAACATTAGGTTTAAATGACAGTTTGCTCGCGTAGACGACAATTTCCGCAGATCACAAAATACATAGCTTTGCACTTTTTAGGCACATAGCATGCCCGCGTGAACAAATCGTATCGCATTTCTGCGCCAATATTCCCTTTTGTTGTAGGAAGTTAGCGTTTTGAAATCAAAAACTACTCGAATACAGTGCTATTTAGAATAGTGACTATTCACTATTGACAAGTAGGGCACATTTTATTTCTTCAAAAGGTTGGACTGTTGGCACTGACATCGAGAATTTGTTGCGTCCTATTATTATGAACGATCGGATAGCGAAATTCGTGAAAGAGTAGAAAATATTTTATAATTTATCAGCCAAGTGCCAGACAGCGGTTGCGTTCTGCCTTATCGCCAGAAGTGATGTTTCACTTCGCGAACGCGGGTGACCCGCAAGCGTATGGGTGCTGTGGCACACGCGATGCTATCGGTCATTGGTGCGCCTTGACGCCTATACGGTCAGCATCACAAATTGTGTTCAATACAGGGCTGGCGCAGCCGCGACAGAAGCAGCAGCCGCCGCAGTAGAACGCCCCCGTTGTAAACATTCACGGCGGACACCGGCTGTCAAAACAGTGGTGTTGTGGAATCGTGGCAGCAGCAGCGAGCGAGGTGACCTTAGTGCTTCTATCGCTTCAACGCAAACACATCGGTGAGAACACAGCACACGCAAAGCTACGGGCCGTAGACATGTGCTTCCAAAGCAGATCGTTTTAGACATAAAGCGCCCGTGACCGTGAATGGCCGAAGTACAACGCCCTCGGTTCCTTCAACCCGGTGTCACAGCGCAATGCTCGCGACGGAATACGCCGCGATTCCTCCCAGCGCGCCCGCGAGATATTGCCGCCACCTTCGCCTCACTATCGCACGCTTTCACTCCAACACACAGTGTACGGCACGCGAGGACGACGTTACCACGAGACAAACCCACCACGTATGCAACGAAAAGAAAACCACTATAACTGCCAGAGGAGGTCTACCCAGCGCGCATCCCCTACCTTCCACTTGGCCTCGTTTCTCCATCTGTACTTCGCTGAACGTTACCTGCACGTTTCTCTAGGTGGCGGTACTTTACCATGAGCTTAGCGCGCTCCTTTGTACTACCCAGGCGCGTGATTTTCTTGACTTCCTCGTGCTTTCGCCGTTCGTTTCCTTTGTTTCAGAAAAACACCGTCGATTTGAAAAGCTGGCCAGTTAAGCTTGCGTGTAAAAATAAAGCTTAAGTGAGCGGATTAGAAAACCAGGCAAGCTTGGGTCGTTTCGCGACTAATAACAAACAATGCACTGAAATAATAGGACGCTTAAGCTTCGCCTTCAAGAGTGGAACGCAACAGCGTTGCCATCGACCCGGAAAAGGGTGTAAGACAATGCGCTACGGCGCAGCGATCAGTTACGAGGCGCCCTGAATCGGACTTTGCACCCACCAATCACGCGGTGAGCGCCGACCAACGCAGCGTTCGGCGCGGCAACGAAACGTGTGCCTGAGCAAACGGAACGAACCAAACAACTCGGTGTATCGGAGGGAGAAACGATCTACGCGAGCCAAACGTCATCATCGGCACGGACAGCCGGGCCGCGACGCGCCTCGCACCGATCCCCACAAGACCCCAATACGCTGAAACGAGAGCAAGGCGAGAAACGGGTGAGTGGCGCGCCACCTTTCGGGGCAGCGCCGTACATTAGGAGGAGGGGGTCTTCTGTGTTTGCCGCAAGAAGGCTCTGCGTATGCGGCTAGCGCAGAAGAAATGGCGCGGAAACGTACTTCACTACGCGTTTAAGTGCGACTTCTGTAATTTACACGCTCATACCGATATACGCCGCAGTACAACTTTCTACGTCTCGTTTTTAAGGCAACACCGCATTCACTACAGGCGCTTTTGTCCCGCTTTGAACCAACGAACTCATGGCTGGGTGGTAGCGTCTCCGTCTCACACTCAGAAGACCCTGGTTCTATTCCCACCCAGCCAATCTTGCAAGTTGTTTTTTTATTAATTGCTTTCCGTGATTTTTCGCTCACGGCCAACGCCGACGACACCGACTTTTCTGCGACACGAGCTCCTTAACGCTGTCGCGTGAAAACGAAGACAAGGAAGGCGCACATAGCGCTTGTATTTGTGTGTATGCCTTCGTTCGTCTTCATTTTCTGTACCCTGTTTGTTATTAGCCATAAAAGCTTGTTTAAAATATTTGACGGATGCGGTGCCGCGTTGAAATGAAATTTGGGCCAATTGGGGAGCCTGTAAATTAGAAACATCACAAAAAGTTTGGAAACTCATGGTGGTTCTGCCAGAACACTGACAAATAGAGGCGGCATCGCGGTACCAGGACACATTTTATATTGCGTCGTACAGCGCGAATCCGGGCCAAGGGGCACAAGAAAAGCGACGACATGCGCTTTCTTGCGTCCCTTGTCCCTAATTCACGCTGTACCACACAATCTAAAATGAACATGGATATATAGCGCTCAGTTTTAAACAGACGATATTAAGGAAGAACAGGACGATGACGGACGTAGCGCAAACTACCAACCTACAACTTGGTTGGTAGGTTGGTTGGTGCTTGGTTGGTCTATCAACGTCCTGTTCTTCCTTAATATCTTCTGTGTAAAACTGAGCGCAAAATAACCATTAGCATTCACCAACTGGCTCCCTTTATTGCTTTACTAAATCTAATATGAAAAACCAACTAGCTCCAATCTTAACCCATGTAAGTTACAAGGAGGCAGTTGAAAAGGCATAAACACGGTGCAGTGGTTCACCTGTTATTTCGGGCGTGGACCCAGCACTTAGCCACAAGGTTAGCGTACATGGTGCACCTCAAGAATGGCGGTAGCATAGAGGCAGAAAGAGCACATGACTCTGTGCCTAATGAGCAAAGTACAATACGGCAGCATTGTAAATCGTTCCAAGTGGATGCAAACACAGTGACATAGTCTGAATAATTATTTCCGTTGCTGAAGTTGACAAAAAAATATCTGTAATCTGTCCAATACGGAGGAATCCTTATTGACTAATTTGAAATTGTTAAGCAGAAGTAGGGAAATTCTCTCATTAGCTCAGAATAACCAATAACAATTTTATCAATACCCAGCTTAGCCATGCACACGCACACTGCTTCTGAGGTAGGTGAGCACATCACCCCCTCTGTAAATACGCGAGTGAACCCGGTGCCCCTTAAAAGGGCCCCCAACATCACCTCCGCCTCTACACTTTTTCAGTAATGCATAGTGGTTGGTGCCGCTCTACTCAATGGCAGTCTTGCAATCGGCAATATTCCCAATGTAACAATGCGATTGCTCTCCATTCCGAGCCCATTGTGGTTCATTAGTGGCTATGGTATTGGGCTGCTAAATGCACGTGGTCGCGGGATCGAACCCCTGCCACAGCGGCCACAATTTCGATAGAGGTGAAATGCGAAAACACCTGTGTGCTTAGCTTTAGGTGCACGTTAAAGAACCCCAGGTGGTCGAAATTTCCGGAGTCCTCCACTACGGCGTGCCTCATAATCAGAAAGTGGTTCTGGCACGTAAAACCCCATAATTTACGTAAATGTTTTTCTCCATTCCCCAGCGGAGGCAACCGCCGAAAATTGTCCATCGGAGCCGCTCTGCTGGGACTGCAGCCATTCGTGTTTCTGGACGAGCCGTACGCGGGGGTGGACGTCGTGTCCAGAAACAAGATCTTCCGAGCCATCGCGGAGATCAAGAAATGCGCGCAGACTACCTTCGTACTTACGTCACACAAGTGAGTGCTGCCGAGGTGCAAAGTTATCACGCAACGAAGCCAATGGGAAAATGACTATTCGAGCGAGGAGCAACCGAGTACTCGATTTGTTAAGTAACAGCCAAATGAAGTCAGTGCAGAATGAAGCTGAGGTGTGAGCACAGGGGAAACTGTTTTTCGAACCTCTTCTGATCGAGTGATTTCTGCAACCATCATTATGTCTAGCACGAGATATGCGACATTGAGAGGAAAAACACAAGCCTGTTTTTCATAATGTGAGTGTCAAAAATTTTGATTTCATAATTTGTTTACTTTAATGTGGACGGTTAATATGACTCTTCCTGAAGCTTCACAAGTGTTCAGTGTCGCATTATCCTGACGTTTGCAAACTGCATTTTGTTTTTGGAGCGTGCTGCTCAGTGTATATAAATCATGGTATCTCTAAACTGGTAGGGAGATTTTCATAGAAGCCTACATGTTCAGAAAATGTCGGCCTGTCACACCGGTTGCCATAAGTTTGCTGGGAGGGTTCAGTATGCTGGTTAGCTTTTGTCAACAAAATAAGACAGAAAGACGTGTGACTTCAAAGCTTGAAGTGGCAGCGGTATCGTGATTATAAGCTGCTTGGGGCAAATGTTTAAATTCATCTAGGGTTCACCACTTTGGCTGCTACGCGAACAGTTATTTAGCTTGTTTGATGTTGCAGCTGATTTCACCTTACGTGCAAGTGTGCTTTGAAACATATGAAGGTTTTGTGTCCTAAGGGGAACATAACTAGGCGTTTAATGACGGCAGTCACATCCATTAGGAACGTGAACGATTAGGGTGGGTTTGAATGACACCGACAGAGGGACTTGAAAACTGATTTCACTTTTATTTGTGCGCGCACCCAGTGTGCATGAACTAATGAAGAAAATAAGCTTCAATTGACAGTAACTAGTACGGCCAAAACATAGTCACAATATTGGATTGTATGCAATACCTAGCACTCACCATTCTGCTCTGCAACAACTTGTAATTATAGCTAAGAGTTATCAGTCGAGACATCCTTGCGCTTTTATTATTATTACTTTATTACTTTATTATTACTTTATTATTACTAAAAAATAATTAACCTGCCTATTTTGCTGCCTGGAACTCTGAGTGCACTCCCTTTCTTGCCACCTTCACACTGGAGCATTCGGCGTATTGAACAACCGGAAGGTTCCTGCTGCCGAAATCCCGGGTGGTTCACGTTGCTTTCCCGCCGCGTCGTCAGAGCTCAACAACCAAGGGTGCGCGATACTCACGGAGGACGGAACTGAGGAGAGGCCCTACCAAGTCTCCGCACTAGAAGAGTAGTGTGGAGAAGGTCACGTGGTATTTTTTGTTGTATCGGCCATCTTGCGGGGCACAATGGTGGTTTGTTAACGATGGCTTAGACTCATGTGTGTGCTTCTCCGTAGATCTCGTACCATGGTAAAGTCACCGTATGTCTAAGTTTGGGTTAGTCCCCGTGGATTGTGCAGCCTGTTAGCTAGACCGTGCTTCGCCGGCTGTTCTTCTGGCCAGGTGACATTCGAAGAAGCAAAAAGCGTGAAACGAGCGCGCATACAACGCTGTGCACCACATACCGCACTACTGTCGAGGGACGATGTGGGAGTGTTCTTGCTGTCTTCGGTGGATACAGTGCTAACGTGCCATCACGGACTGAAACCGCTGTGCTTCAAAACGTACGATAAATGACTTGCAGGTCAGTGACAGTTGTGCAGCGTTCCCGCTTTTGACAGCTGGCGATGCACTCGTGGCATGCAAAACTGATCGAGAAGCAGCTGTTGTAAGCAATAAAGGCGCTAACCCTGCTTACCGCATACATCAATATGCCATATAGTGGCAGTGAACAGAACGTAGGTGGACGCGCTGTAAGGGTGAACAAGACTCGACAGAAAACTACGTCTGCGCGCACATAAAACGGCCCATGGTCGATCGCGCGTAGCGAGCCCTATTTACGCACTCATTTACGTGTATATTTTACTAGTATATTAGTATTAGTATATTAGTATTAGTATATTAGTATATTAGTATATTAGTATTAGTAGTATATTAGTATACTAGTATTTTACTAGTACATACTAGTATATTTTACTAGTATTTTTACATTTACAAGCACTCATTTACGTGTATATACTGTTGGCCACTGCGCGCGAGCTACAACAGATTTTATCGGGCGCTCCAGGCGCATTTTTTGCCGTTGCCCTTGCCCTAATTCACCACATTAAGTCCAAGGGCGATGACACTATCGCCGCGCGCCGTATGCTGTATGCCGGAGTCAAACCACGCGAGGGAAGCCGATGATCTCGGCTGAATCTGGTGCACGCAAAGGAAGAAAGCGGAGCGCAAACGCACTGTTTGCTCTGAGTACCTCCTGTAAGCATGCTATTCACAGCGTGCTTACAGGAGGTATTCAGAGCCCTGGATTGGGAAGAATTTGGGATAAACGTTAACCGAGAATACCTTAGTAACTTTCCATTCGCTGATGATATTGACTTGCTTAGTAACTCAGGGGACCAATTCCAATGCATGCTCACTGACCTGGAGAGGCAAAGCAGAAGAGTGGGTCTAAAAATTAATCTGCAGAAAACTTAAGTAATGTTTAACAGTCTAGGAAGAGAACAGCAATTTACAATAGGTAGCGAGGCACTGGAAGTGAAAAGGGAATACATTTACTTAGGCAAGGTAGTGACAGCGGATCCGAATCATGGGACTGAAATAATCAGAAGAATAAGAATGGGCTGGGGTGCGTTTGGCAGGCATTCTCAGATCACGAACAGCAGGTTGCCATTATCCCTCCAGAGAAAAGTGTATAACAGCTGCATCTTACCAGTAGTCACAAACAAGGCAGAAACCTCAAGGCTTACGAAAAGGGTTCTACTTAAATTGCGGACGACGCAACGAGCTATGTAAAGAAGAATGATGGGTGTAATGTTAAGAGATAAGAAAAGAGCAGATTGGGTGAGCAAACAAACGCGAGTTAATGACATCGTAGTCGAAATCAAGAAAAGGAAATGGGCTTGGGCAGGACATGTAATGAGGAGGGAAGATAAACGATGGTCATTAAGGGTTACGGTCTGGATTCCAAGGGAAGGGAAGGGAAGCGTAGCACGGGGCGGCGGAAGAGTTTAAGTTTGCAGGGACAACACGGCCACGATTAGACGATTAGTGCATGACTGGGATAGTTGGAGAAGTATGGGAGAGGTCTTTGCCCTGCAATGGGCGTAACCAGGCTGATGATGATGAAACGCACTGTCTTCTGTCGGGTGAACGGCTGTGGGTAGATGGAAGGGAGGGGGGATGGCATGGTGGGTTGGCAGCAACTGCGCATTTCGCGTCCGGGCGCAACGAGAACTGAAGATCGCGGCTACCTCCAGCACGATATATGGAGGAAAACGGGGAGACAGCGCGGCTTCCGCTCTGCGAACAAGTGCGTACTTTGAACAGCACCACTCAGAATTATGATTCAATAAAGTCCTTCTCGCGTGGTCGCGTGCGTCGTGTCTTGGAGGTGATCTGCAGACGGCTCACACCTTTGTGCACGCAGTTGTCTCGCCGCTCTTGCGTCGAAGCGATAGACCGCACGAAGGTCACTTCGCTCGCTGCTGCTGCCGCGCTAGCTCGTAATGGTGCTTTAACAAGGAGTGTCCGCACTCATCCAATGGAATGTGTTCATGTTTGCTTGTGCGCGCCGACACCATGCTTGCTAATTCAGTGATGTAATGTTTCCAAGATTTCAGGAGAACGGGTTTATAGACTAGTATCCTGATTTCGTAAAGCTGCCTACTAATTTGCTATCACAATCGATGCTTCGCCTTTCGGGCGAAAGTGCGTCTTTTTTTGTTTCGTGAAGCTTCACTTACCGTGAGAAGAATGCGCCTCAAGACGCAGTCATGCATCTAACCGCGTTCTCTCGTCGGCGAGTGCTGTAACTCGTCATATCGCTGCGTTGTGCTACCACCTGGAACTTGTTCAATAATCCGAAACAATGCCTCAAGGCACGACTTACACGTGTGCTTGTTAACCTAAACTACTGATGGGCTAGTCATAGGTCGATGGATTATGATGTGCGTGCGTAAAGTGTGCTGCCGGTCATCGTCTGCGTATTCTCGTAGCACAGTGAGAGTGCGTAGATTTATTTTCACAAAAGGCGCCAAAAGTAGCAGGGACCGGCCTCGTCGTATAATTTGCGAAGTTCACTGTCAACTTCTTCCAACGCTAGATCACAATGCTCTGCCGACATGACGATAGTACTTCGTGATTGGATTCGTTGATGGAATGGCGCGCATGTCCGCGTGGCGCGCATGTCCGCATAGCCTAAGCGGCACCACGGCGAAGGCGAAAATTTTAAATAAGAGGAGAGAAAGTGCCCCGACAAAATGACGGAGTAAAGCGAACTTCAGGCATTACCATAGATGAAGGAAAAAATGCGGAGAAACCCTGATGTCATTGTTTGTGAAACTGAGTGACGCCGGAAGTGGCGCTACTCCGCATTCTTGTGGGCGCAGATTCTGCTCTCTTGTTTACATTTCTCGCTTCCAGCGCACAACCACGCCGGGCTTCGTGGATGTGTGAGCGCCGTAGAGATCCGAAAAACAGATCCAATCATAATACCATTGCATAAGTCATGCCGTCGTAGTACCGTGCTCCAGCGTTGAATGGAGTTCATAGACAACTCCGCATGTTTGACTGTGAGGCTTCCCCCCCTTCGCCACCACTACTTCTGCCAGCTTCTCTGAAGATAAATATGTGCACTCTCATTTCGCTGCGAGAATGCACAGGGGATTCGCGGCAGCAGACTTTACGCACATCGCGAGGTATGACTAGCCCTTCTGCACTTTATGAGAACAAACACGCATGCTAGTAGTGATGCTATAGGAAATGTTTTCCTTTATTGAATGTGTTTTCGGCGGCCCGCACCACGGAGGTGTGACGAGTGGCAGCGTGCTGCCGAAGAGGCCAGCAGAAGAGAAAGTCGTCATGCGTTTACACCCAGTGATAGCAGCCTGAGGTGTATTGTTTTCACGGTAAGTGAAGCTTCAATGGAAACAGAGTTCTGGGGTAAGCTCCGCACGTTGCCGAACAATAGTCGCATATGCGTGTGCCTAGCGCGTTGACCGGGCCTTCGTGCGACCATCAACTTTCCGCTATCAACCTTGTTCACTTTTGCACGACATCCGCCAACCATCACTTCCCTGCGTTCCACGAAAACACAGATATCTAGCCAAGGAAGCTTCGACCCTTAATTACTCACAGCAGCCACTTCTTTACCGCCTAATCACAGGGCTGTCTTACGTGCCACAAATGCATCGACAGCTGTCGAAAGCAGGAGCACTATCCAGTTGTCACTGATTTGTAAGGCGTTTGTCGTACGTATTCTGAAGTACACCAGCATCAGTCTATGATGAATCCCCCGAAGACTGCAAATAGATTCCCAAATCGTCAAGCGTCCGTGGCGTAGTGCGTGGTGTACGAAGTTGTATGCACGCTGTTTTCACGCTTTTTTACATTTTTTCAGTCCCATCCGGCGACAACATAGCCGAACAAAACACGCAGACACACGCGATCCTGTAGAGATACAACCTTCACTACGGCATGAGACCTACGGGGCAGCGCACGCATGGGCATACAGCACATTAATAAAACTGCCATTGCGCCCTAAAAGCGTGGTTGCTACAGTAATAAATACAACGTGACTTCCTTCACGCTCTTCTCGTACTTCGTGGAGAGGGTAGGGTCTCTGCTCCACTTTTGATTTCGTAAGCACTTCTTTGCCTACCCAACGAGATAACCTGTCCGCCCGTTTCTCACGTAACCTGAGTCGATATGATGAAAGGAATGTCTAAAACAAAGTATAATCCAAAGGACTGACGTTGGACCTGGTGAGTTTCAAGTTCACGACGCGACGCCCAGAAGACGGATACCTTGATTACTGGGCTAAAACCCTGCACTTGCACTAGGGGAATATGTCTGAACCATATGATTTTGTTGTACCGGGAGTACAAAAACCTTACATTAACATTTGACTTCATGAACACCGGTTACGCGCAAGCATATAGGTGCTATTACCATTTTGTGCATTGCGCGAAGAATGTTTTAATATGGGCGCCACAAACATGCACAGCGAGCACTGCGGCGTCGAAGCACATACGGAAATGGCGCGAACGTGGTCGTGGATGATACATTTATCTCGACGGTGTAATGCCTTGTATATCACAGAGAGCATGGCTACTTTATTCTTCACCACCAGGTGCCTTCCTCTTCCGGCGCTTTTTTCCTCGCGGTGACACACGTATTAGAGACAGAATGGGGTTGGGAAAAGGAAGGGGCGCTATTTTCGGCAGCCCTTTAGAGAGTTTACAAAGAAGGCGCCAAATAAAACAACAGATGAAGGGTGGAGACACGAGACAATCACGTAGGCGCCAGGTAGGTATTTTATTTGGCGCCTTCTTTGTAATCATGTATAACCAACTAGCCCATAGGCACGTGCTCAGTGCCTTTAGACAGCGTGACTCAGCGCCTTAGGGAAGGGGAGGGGGCTATGAAGAAGAAAGAAACGGGAACGTCGAGGCAATTACACAGCCCTTGGTTGTCAGCGTTTTCCAGGCGGCGCATTTCCAATTTGCACGCCAGGCCTGTGTCTTCCAGAAACGTGACAAGGTGCCTGAAGGCGGAGCCGTGGTGCCGGCCGCGAAACAACCGCTGCCATACGGAGACCGCAGGGAGCCCCAGGCCCCGGAATGACGCGTAGAGTGTACGCTCTCTGTTTAAAGAATGTGGGGCAGAAACGAAGTAGGTAGTCCATGGTTTCGCCCTCGCCGCGCTTGGAGCAGGCCGGGGATGGAGTCAGGCATTTGATTTACCTCCAGGATGCCGTCCAGGAGGAACCGATCCATAGGCGCAGCAGGAGAGACCACTCCTGCCTTGCGAGGCCGCGAACAGCAAGTGGACGGGAAGGGCGACTGCTGGCGGAGCGCCAATCAGGGTGGATCGCCGTAAGGTGCCGCGGCGACGTGTACCTTCCATAATCGAATATAGCTACAGCGGGGCCGACTGGAACAGCGGCATGGTGTGCTGCCTTTTCCAGCGTGTCAGCTTCTTCGCTGTCTTGGACGTCGACGTGAGAAGTCACCCACTCTAGCGACACCTTCAAGCCACTGGAAATAAGAGTACGAAGCTTTTCCGCCATGAGGGCAACGCCAAGGTCGGCGGTGTTCGGTCGACAAAGAGCCAGGAGCGCCATTTGCGACTCGAAGATGATCAAAACCGGAGAATCTGGGGTGTCCTCTACTAGCAGGTTTGCAGCCAGTCGGAAGACTGCAGCACCAGAAGCAGTCGAGCTTGCCGCGAAAGGCAGCCGGCACACTCCCGAGCGCCAAAGGGAAGGTATCACGCAGGAGGCTGCATGGACCGGAGTCTGCAAGGACGGAGCCGGCTGTGTAGATGTTCGTCGAGCTGGTCCTTCATCAGAAATATCGAAGCCTTGTACAAGGCACGGGATGGGAACAACCTTTTCGAGAGGCCATCCAGAATAGCACAAACCCACAGTGGCTGATGGTGCCGAGGAGGTGGTGGAATAGCTAGCGGAGGAGGATGACCGACAACGTACTCGTGCATCTCGCAACACCTGCCCATGCGCGAGAGACGTCGCCATCGCAACCTTGAGAGCAAAACCATGCCAATGGGGGCAGGATGTAGCCGGAGAATGTAATGGAGGCTACGCTGTAGCAGCAGCAAGGACAGCTACCAAGAGTTTGCCTCAGCTAGAATGGCAGCATGGCAGTGATGCGCGAGGTCCTTGGCGAGCAAAGAATCATCCGGATGGTTTTACAGTGCTGGAGCTGCAGGCGGTGAACGAGTGCACGTGGTGCGACCACGAGCGGAGCACATAAACAAGCTTGGACATAGCCATTGCGGCGTACAAATGGATACCCTAGTGTTTCGTGCATGCTGTGCAGCGGAACGGGCAATGGCGAACCGCTTTTTGCACTTTTAGCATTTGGTGAAGAACGCCTGGGCCACTTGCACTCAATCAGAGTAGGTGTTCTAACTGCAGGCCCAAGTAGCTGACGGCCCGTTTCCATCATATGTGGCTGCCACCAAGGGCCAGCCGGACTGCTCGATTGCTCGGCGACGTATGACCGCGCTGGGGTAGACGAGGAGTGCCTTTGTCTTCGTTAACGATACGGAGAAGCCCACTGTATAGAAGTAGAAAACAGAAACAACTTCCTCCAGGATTCGCTGCCGACAGAACCGAATCGAATGGCTGGAGGGCTTCTAGCGGTACCCCCCGTCCATGGAGCTGCATAATCGACATACACGGAGATGAAGCGCGATTCCTGAAGTCCACTGGGACGGCGGAAGGGCTACATCGCAAGGCCAAGCTTAAAAGAAAGGGGCTCAGGACAGATCTCCGCGGCATTCCGGAAACAACTGCCCGTTGGGAGCTCACAGTCTTTCCCATCTTTGTGAGAAAGGCCATGTCGAAACGTCGGCGACCTCCCGTAACACGAAGACATGTAGAGAGCTCCGAATGACCGTGTAGGGCAAGTCATGAAAAGTGCTTTTCACATCAAGAAGCACCATGGTGTCACTTCGCCAGAACCTCTGACATCCTGCAAGGATTATACGACGTCCGCGATAGAGTCAGCAGTGCACTGTGACGACTGAACGCAGTCTGCTGTTCCCGGGGGAAGTCGAGAGCTCGGGAAATTCACTCGAGCCGCACCAATGCTACAGACTCCAATACCTTGCAGGCTGCAGAGGTGATGGAGACGGACCTTTGGGAGGCGGGCGCCTTGGCAGACAGGACTGCAATCTGCTCCTTTGTCTAGGAATGGTGGTGGTACAGCAGGAAGCAGGAAGCTCTCGTTCGGAGACTGCCCCGGTCCATCGGTGGAACAAGTGTCGCCAAGACAGGTATGTGAAGTGGTCCGATAGTCGTTCTGCCAGATCCATCTAGCCAGACCTCAAGGTGATGGCGACGAACAGAATAGGTTGGTGTATTGTGGGAGCATGCAGGAGCGAGCGTAGAAGTTGCCACTACTTGGACCTGTGACGAGCACCTGAGATGGTTGAGCAGACACTCTGCCAACTCTGCCGACGCCTCAGGAAGGGCTGACGTTGAATGGTGGCGTCTATCTACCTGAAGGCAGTCCAGCGCTCAGGGCGGCTGGTGTGGAGGGCGCGGTGCTCTGCTTGGCGTCGTGCGGCCCACAGACTAAGCAGTGGCAGGTCCTGTAGAGGATGTGATGGCTGTATAGTCGCCCAGATAGTGGCCGCTGCTGTACTGTCTCGAACAGCCCGCAGAAAATCTCCCCTGGAATTGTTGGCGAAGACCTGCAGGAAGGTATCCCCGTGGATCAACCTGCAGTACATTTCGAATTGAGCGGAAAAGGGCGTAAGCAGGATCGGAAGGTGATCGGACCCCCACACGTCAGGAGCCATGGTCAAAATGTACTAACAGCATTCTGCTGTAATGCCTAGGTGGACGTTAGTTCTTAAGCTGAAGCTGCGGGTATCCCTGCGCAAGTTTCTTCTTCGGTGTTTATCGTGGCAAAGTCGGCCTGAAGTATAGCATCCACCACAGTGTTGCCACGAGTGTTGTAGCTGCGGTTACCGCAGGCTGCATGATGCGCATCTCAGTCGTCATAGAGCACGTGTTCTTGTCCCAGATGGACAGACAGTTGCAACAGGCAGCGAGCGTGCCAATGGCTCCAGGGATGCATATGAATGCTTGCCGAAGTAGTGTCCGTAGGTCCAAGCCGCACATTCATCGCACAGCTCATCATTGGTCCGCTATCAGGCCAGGAGCAGGGATCTCGGCATGACGAATAGAGCAGCGCACGTAGATGCGCTGAGCGTGGGGAAGCTTGTGGATGGCCGGCGACCAGGCAGAGGGTCAAAGGGCAGGAGACGAAGGAGCACATCTTGACACAGGAGTAACCGATATAGCCGGGGAGTCAAACCGCCTCAGCCGGCACACTAACTTCCTGCAGCGGAAGTAGATCGTAATCGCCCCGCAGGAAAGGCGCCAAGTGGCCAGCTTGCTGCCGCCACAACGAGTGCGCTGCATCGCCTTCGGCTGGCGGCGGCAGTTCCCCCGGTGGTTAGCTATGGTGACCACTCTGTTTGGCTGGGCCACCTGTCGCAACGTAGTAGACGCGTAGGACGTTGCCCTCCGCTAGAATGGCAGTCGCATAATGCAGGAGCAGCGTCAAGCTATGAATCTCTCCCTGAAGGGATGGCATAGAACTGCCGCATCTGCCGGTGAATTGTTCATGGCAGCATGGGGAGTCGTCGCTGCCAGAATGGAAGGCACGGTCTAGACTGCTGTCCAATGCTGAGGACAGGCAGTGGGTCTACATGCCGGAGTAGAGGCATCCTTGGTTTGCACCGCAGACACTGAGGCATAAGACAGCTTGATGTAAGCCTTCCTATTTCATGTGATTCTCAGAAAGGTCACGTTGAGAGGTGGGGCGGCACCATATCCAGGGATCCAATGGTTATTTATTGCTTGATGAAAGATTCGGATCCTGAATCTAATGACCCGCAATTGACAATGGCTATCCGTCACGCTTGGGTAGGGTAGGAATGCAGAACAGTGCAACCTATAGCCGTAGTCTCTGAAGCCTCAAGCCGCACTGTGGGCTCATCAAAGTAGAAGACCAGGGCCCGCACACACCCGCTTTTAACGCGATAGCTTTAAGGAGCTCGTATCGCAGAAAAGCAGGAGTCGTCGGCGTCGGCGGCGTTGGCCGTGAGCAACAATAGCGGAAGCCAATTCACAAATATAAACGACTTGAACGATGGCCTGGGTGGGAATCGAACCAGGGTCTCTGGAGTGTGAGAGGAGACGCTACCATTCAGCCATGAGTTCGGTGCTTCAAAGCGGTACAAAATTGCCTCTAGTGAATGCGGTGTTGCCTTAGAAACGTCCCGTAGAAAGTTATACTGCGGTGTGTATCGGTAATTATGAGCATGTAAATTGCAGAAGTCACAGTCAAACGCGTAGCGAAGTACGTTTCCGCTACATTTCTTCTTCGCTTGGCGCGCACGCTAAGCCCTCTTTCGGCAAACACAGAAGACCCCGCTCGCAATGTACGGCGCTGCCCCGACAAGTGCATCACCACTCACCCGCGTGACGCGCCTCGTCTTTCTGCTCACAGCGCGATTCCTAGGTGCAGTGTCCGATGCGGGACGTGTCTGACGTGATCGCTGTGCCGTAGCGCCTCTGATGGTAAAGCATCCCCTGAAATGCGTGCCGTACTGCTGGCGACGAGTATTACGTCTTCGTGGTGCTTCCAAGCGAGATAGAGGACGATCCCATCGAGGCATCAGCCCCATGGTCTCATCCGCCTTCATGGTGCATTGCGGTTTGGCTGTCCCTGCCGATCACCACGTTTGGCTCGCGTAGATCGTTTCTCCCTCCGAGACGCCAAGTTCTTTTGTTCATTCCGCTTGCGCAGGCGCACGTTTCGTCTTTGTGTGATTCAAGAGCATGCCGAGCTAATGAGTGCGCGGTGCGAACGGGGTGCGATAACGGTATCACGTTCCACTCTTGAAGGCGAAGCTTAAGCGTCCTCCAATTTTTCAACCTTGCGCTCCCCCTGACAGCGCGCACAACGTGTTGCGTTTGCGGATTGAAGTCCGCCGCAGTGAAAGAATCGAGGCTATCGCTGCTCGCAGGAGTTTGAGCAATGTTGCCCACCGCAGCACAGCATCCTGTCCGGGAAAGCGCAGGCCGTAGCTGTGTGACCATAGCATCCGCAGTGTACGCACTGAAGTGGGCGTGGTCGAAACAGCTTCGCAAGAAATGGCATCCAGTACAGGTAAATGCATTCAGGAGGGCTTTCGCCGCACGCGAAATATCACTTTGCCCCTGCGACGCCTCACGCAAATGTTCGTGTCTACCCTGCGTGCGAAGCTCGTGCTCTGGGAGCGGTCGAAGGGTAGGGAGGAGAGCGACAACTGCACTTCCTGGCAGCTCCATCGTAACAAGCAGGTTTTGCATGCACCCGAAGTAATCGAGATACATGGCTACGATGTGCAGGCGCTTCTCCGCCCGCACATCCACCACACCAGCAAGGGCAGAAAGCAACTGGGCAATCTTGAGACAGAAGGTGCGGCAAGAGGACGCGGTCACAAGGGCAGGCCAGAAGAGTGCCACGCCAGCAATATTCTTACGGAAGGATGGGAGAAGAGAGAGCAAGAAGATTGGAGACGCTGGCTTCTGCTTGTTGTTGGTGGTCAGCCATATTAGTTATTCTGACTCATCCTGTATATACATTCTAAATACTGTTTTTTTTTATATAATCGCAAGATCCCCGTAACATATTGGTGAGAGGTGTGGGGTACCATGGCTGGAAACGGAGCTCCGATGTCCGCACCATGAATGATGGTGAGCACGCGGGATCAACGTCGTTGTTCACCATCGCCAGTCACGTCGCTGTCACCTTCGGTTGTCGTTGTGCAACCCAAGGATCCGGGAACTTTCTGTGGGACCGTTGGCGCCGACGCTGAAGAGTGGTTGCCTATGTACGAACGCGTCAGTATAATCAACAGATGGGACCCTGTGCTTATGCCAACTAACCTGTTGTTCTACCGGACATGGCAAAGATGTGGTACGAAAACCATGAAGAGGAGCTAACCAGCTGGGACCAACGCAAAGAGAAATTGACAGAGTTGTTTGGCAGACCAGCCGGCCTTAAAATTGACGTTAAGCAGGAGCTGGCCTCCCGTACCCAATCCCCCACGGAGTCATATGTCTCCTACATCCAGGACGTGCTAGCACGTTGTCGTAAAGCCGATCATGACATCACAAAATCTGAGAAGGTTGGACACATGCTTAAGGGCATTGCTCATCATGTGCAAGAGCTGCTCTACAGTTGAAAAATTCACTAAAGAGGGCCGACAATTCAAGCAGGCCAAAAACCGGCGCACCTTGCAGCCATTCGCCAGACTTCACAATAGTGCCGCAACGTAGACGCGTGAAGATCAACACGCACAGCAGCATGCGTCGCCATCACAGGAAGTGGTGCGAATCGTCAGACAATAACGGGATGTGATGGCGCCCGCAGCTTTCTGTTCGCGTAGCCCTGATGCTACCACATTTTCAGTTCCCCTCGTAGAAGCCGTCATCTGCCAGGAGCTTGAAAACATTGTTTTGCAGTCTGTGTGTGCTGTCGCCAATCCCAGAGCTCAAGAACGCCCTTCGACTATTTTCGCTCCACCCCGACGCTTCTTTCCACGTTGTCGCAACTCGACTGAGCGGAGAACTACGGACGACCAGCCGATATGTTTAACCTGGCCCCGCAATGGTCCTGTCGCCCGAAAGTGTCCCAACTCGTGGCCCTCAACACCTCGCACGCCGACCAACTTGAGCCGTTTTGATCGAAATACCCGCGATCTTTCTCGCACCGCTGAGTCTAACAGCGCCGCCAGCATTGCTCGGAACGCGTGGTACAGCCGCTCACCATCGCCGCGTGGACACTAGTCTCGTTCACCGCAAACACGTCGCCCATCTTCCCGTTCATCGAAGCCATGTCGGCTTTCGTCCCTTGTGGCTATAGGCCGCACCCTTTCGGAAAACTAAGAAACGCGGCCCTCGGAGTTGGTGCTGCATTGACGACTACTGCAGCAAATCCTCCGTCTATGTCCACAAGAAGTGTAATTCATGTCATAATAGACGGCGTGCCTGTCCAAACACTCGTCGTCTCTGAAGCCTACGTATCTGTGATGACTGCTAGCCTACGTAGACGTTTAAAGAAGGTGCCCAGAAGCTGCCCGAGTGCTTCGTGTGGCGAACGGCGGCGTGCTGGTTGTTCTTTGAATGTCTAGTGCGCGTTTAATTAGAGCCGGCCGCCCTACTTCTGTTCTCTTTGCTGTGATTGACAACTGCCCTCACGACGTTATCCTTGGATTACACTTTTTATCCACTCATTCTGCTCTCATCGGCTGCGCGACCGGTGTTCTTCAGTTAGCACTGCCTCAACTCGCCGAAGCTCCGAGTACCGCTTTACCGTGCTTGTGCTCGCTTCAAGATATGCGTCTGTCACCCGAGGCAGTTACGTCACTTTGACCGGCCAACCACAGGTTCCTGACGGTGAATATGTGCTGCACCCCGTAATCGACGTGCTTTCGAACCGGAACGTAGAATTTCCGCATACGTTGATCACGGGTAATATTAACGACGCCGTTCTACCGCTTCTCAATTTCAGCCTGTGCCCTCAAGTGCATACGGCCGACATGTTCTTGGCCAGCGTTTCTAGTAGTTCCGAATTTGACAATGAGAATGAATGACGAGAGTGGCTCATCAGCGCCAATTGCAGCAAACAGCTGTGGTTTCTTATCGGATGACTTTGCGAAAATGATTGCACTTGCCCTCGCCTCTGCACAGGCCACGGACAACGGCTCCTGCTTCAATCGTACAGTAACATATTTGATTTCAGCGACAGGTCATTAGTCCAACCATCTGTTGTTCACCACCGTATAAACACGGGAGATACGAATCCTCTTCATCAGCCTCCCTATCGTGTATCGCATGCTGAACATCGAGTCATGCAATTAAAAGTGGACAAAATGCCCCGCAAAAGTTTCATCGAGCCATCAGCCAGCCCTTGGGCTTTGCATGTCGTCTTTCTAAAAAAGAAAGATGGTGCCCGACGTTTTGGCGTCGATTATTGCCACTTAAACAAGATCACGCGAAAAGACGTCTACCCACTACCACGCATCGATGACGCCTTGGACTGCTCGCGCGGAGCTAAATACGTCTCGTCCATCGATCTTCCACCCGTGTACTGGCAGATTTCAATTGATGAAATGGACTGCGAGACGACGGCCTTCATGACGCCGGATGGCTTATATCAGTTCAAAATCATGCCCTTTGCCCTTTGGGATGCTCTTGCGACATTTGAAGGTGTGTTGGACTCTCTTCTGCGGGGCTACAAATGGACCACCTGGCTTTGTTACCTTGACGACGTTATTGTTTCTTCTCCCATGTTTGGCAGCCGCCTTGCCCGACTCGCTGCAATTCTTGCAGTCTTCCGAAAAGCCGGCTTTCAACTGAACTTCACGAAGTGTCGATTCGGGCGCCGTCAGATAACCGTGTTAGGACACCTCGGTGATGCATATGGTGTCCGACCAGATCCAGGAAAAAATCGCGCTGTAGGCAATTTACGTGTGCCACGTTCTGCCTCTTACGTGCGCTGCTTCGTTGGCCTGTGTTCTTAATTTCGCTTTTATGCGAAGCATATTACTACAGCTCAACCCAGCTCCTCAGGCGCGGCGGTGTCGCCTTCAATACCACGTGACACCGTGACGTTACGACAGAGGAGAAACGGGGCTCCAACTCGCGCAGTCGCTCGCGGCATCGGTTTTAAGGCTGACCACGTGACACCGTGACGTCACGACAGAGGAGAAACGGGGCTCCAACTCGCGCCGTCACTCGCGGTGTCGCGGCGGTATATAAGCAGCTGCGTTTGCCTCTGCTAGACACTCACGAGGTGAGATGCTTCCTGGAGACAGAGCTGCTCGTTGGAATGAGAAACGAAGGTTGCGGCGTGCTATAGAGACCGTTTCAGAGACTGTTTCTAGGTGGCTTTGCTACGGCGCAGCGACTACGCGCCCCGCATCGCACGTGGTGAGCGTCGAGCAACGCAGCGTTCGGCGCGACAACGAAATGTGCGCCTGAGCAAGCGCCGCACGCCTGAGCCGACGCCGACGACGCCTGCATTTCTGCGACACGAGCTCCTTAACGCTGTCGCGTTAAAATAAAGGCTAGTATGTTTCGCATCCTGGGCTTAACCTTAGCTAAGCCACAGCCACTTTTTTCGTGAAAACCTTCACAGACGTTGCTCTCCTTTGACCGATCCCCTTAAGAAGAACATGCCATTCTCGTGGGGCCGGGAGAAGGCTCACGCCGTCACCGCTATCATCGGGTTCACCGCTCTCAACAAGGAGTAGAGGGCTCCTTGTTGGGCACCACTGCGAATGCGGCAGCAAGAAGAAAGACTGGTTTCTCGTGTTGGACCTGACGGCGGACAAAGGAGCGAACGTGATGTGAGCATGGGGAAGCCACCTTCCTGAAGCGATACGGGACTGAGAGTCATGATCGCTCACCGTAGCCGGGTCGCAGGGATTCAAGGCAGCAGTTATAACGTCGCTGAGGACGTCGGCGGGCGCCATGGTCAGCAAGGCAGCAGATGCTGCAGCAGAACATGGACGCGGCTAGCGTGCTTCTACAGTCTTTCTTATCAAATGCCATCATCTGGGACAGCCGCTGCGACTTGCTCATTCACCCTTTTTATGCTTTTATCAAGTAGTATTCACAGGCAGTCTTTGCATGTTCGTACCACGTCGTCATTCAGTTTTGCGGAGCCTTGCCTCTTCTATTCGGCTTTCGTCCAGTTTAAATTCTTCAACACGAGCTCCTTTTCCCTTCGTGACTCGTTTATTATCTGCTTTTTTAAAGCCACCTTGTCATTACTTTGGAATGAATCGGCTGGTGTGTTTAGGGTGTAATTTATTTTGCAACCCTTCCAATTGGTTTCCGCCTTCGTCTAGGATGTCTAGGGTGTCTAGGTTGTTGTAGCGTTCCAGAATGTCTGCCTAGTAAGTTTATGGGGCTCAGATATATTCTAGGTGTGGCCTTGTTCTCACTCATTTCTCACAACCACCGCTCACTTTATCATTGTATCTTTGCTTGAACCAGTATTTGAACCATGGATCTTTTCTCTCCCGGTATATTTCCCATTTTGTGTCCACGTCGTCCAGCGGCAACATCACTTTTTGCCTGCCTTTGCTCTCGTGATTCATTCTGTCATTCATCAATTGCTTCTCGTATCTCCCGGTTCTACAAGCTTCTCGCTTTCATTTTTCCCTTCCAACAAGCCTGTTGCTTCTCCTTCCATATTTCTGTCGTCATTACACTTAGTATTTCACTGTTTTTCAACTCTGGTTGGCCATTGTCCACGTTCTTTCTCGACTCTTGTCACTATATTTGTTACTTGTTTAGCGTCAAAATTTCCACTTCGCTCCTTCCTCTCTTCACCAGCTGCTTATCCCCAATTTCAAAATGATATGTTTGTGGTCACTCGCTCTGCTGCTTCCTCATTTGGCATTTAGGCGTCCCAGGTAACCCTTGGTTCTTTTCTTTGGTATTTCTCGCGTCCATAAATACGTTACACCCAGCGAAGCTTTCGTGCCAATATTTGTGTTTACAACCTAGTATGCTCTAGACAGTTTGAATTTATTTTTCCCCTTTGGCTCTCAAATGTATGAACACTCGGACACCCCATTCTTTCTTTCCAGTTTATTTCATTCGAACCATCTCGATATATAATTCTCAATTAACACTGGCCTTTCTTAGTCCCTCATGTGCACTTTGGCTACCGCGTGCACAACTATTTGTTGCCTATATAACTGCTCCTGAATTTGTAATCACATTTTCTTTCTTCTCCCGCCTAGCATGCTTACGTGTCCTATAGCACGGTGGCCTTTCTTCTTTCTTCATTTCCTCTTCTTTCTACTATTTACGGTCATGCTAGTCTGAGGTTACCCTAGGGAACCTTCTTCCTACTTGTCCTGGCCTCCTTAACGGCCGTGGGACCCACTAAAAAAGCAATTGAGCGACCAGCAAGTCACCAGCCCACTACTTGCTCAGGTGTGTGATTGAAGTGGATTCCGTCTCGTTGAAAACCACAATACCTTCTCAATTCCCTGTTCGCTTTCCCAACCTCGAAATCTCTTTTGGCTCACTCTCCATATCGCCTCATTAGTGACTGCAGTCGCTCTAGGTGTGTTATGGTCACGTAGCTCCGTACAGACCACAATCTGCACCTGAGGGGACAGCAGCGCAAGTCGTCTACTTCCTTCGCCAAGCACTGGGCCAGTCCTGTTCATTTAGCCCAGCCGCTACTATTACAAGGTTGCGCCCGTGTGCATTTCTGCAAGGTTTTGTTTTGCTCGCTGAATGACAAAGCCATTATCCACCCTCGAAACATCCGTACCGCTGCTTCACTGTCTCATTTCACCGTCTCCACAACTGCCTCTGAGCACCTAGTCAGATTTGAGTCACCGCGTGTTATCACATTTTCACTCCTTCCTACTGCGGAGGTCTCTTGCATCTCTTTGCAATCTTTTTCTCATGACTCAGGTTTTACACGGGGCACGGACACCGTTCGTTCCTCTTGTTCTTTTGTGGCCGCTTGAAGGTAGGTGAGGCTCTCTGTAGCTGCTGCCACCGTACGTTCCGCGCATTCCACGCGCATAGTCCGCACTCCCGTTCCGTCACGCCGGGAAACGGCGTTCCATCGTCCCTACCATTTCTGTTCCTGATGTTGGCCCTGCTCAGTTTTTCGTCCGCTGTTCGACGTCTTTCTTCTGCTGGCGTCGGTGCGTCTCACTCCATGTTGAGCTAGTTTTCTACCTCTTTGATCCGTTTCAGAAACTCACCTTGGACATCCTCCATTATCGTTAGCACCTACATTACAGTGTCTGTCGAGTTACTCCATCTCTTTTGTATTCTCATCGTTCCCCTCGTCTACCTTGAGTGGTCTCCCGCACGCGCACACTACGCGCCTGCGCGGTCGCCTCCACGGATGTGCGGAAGGCAGTGTGACCTCGTGGCGCTGCAAGGAACCCGATGGCGTACACGGTGTGCGCATCCCGCTGCGATTGGTGCAACATTTTCGCCCACCATCAAAACATGATCAACGCACGAGCAACGCCGATGACCATGGATTTTCGGAGTAATGGGTGCTTTAAAACTATCGCTTTAAAACGAATGTAAAAGAAGAATGCAGTTTCTGCGATGGCTGCCTTCAAAACATTGGTGAGCGTGTAATTAATGCCAACTCTGGGATTACATATAGAGCTGACTTGGAGCATTGTAGACAGCAGGAAAACTGCGATGCTGCCAATATTCAATGTCAAACACGCCAAATTCTGACGCGTATCGGTGGTCGCGGGAACGGCCTTTCGTCGAGGCGTTCCTTCACAGGCCGTATTTCTACCAATTTCTGAGGGCTCACGCGCTTCACGTCGCGCAAGACAGACAGATAAGCAGTAAATCAGTTGATAACGAAGACAAGAAGTGAAGGGGGTTATATATGTCTTATGACGCTCAATAATGGTTAGGCGTAGGTGTGTAAGGCGCTAAATTTCGGTGAGCACTTAGGATGGTAGGAGTGATTCGGATAAAGTTAATAAGTAGTACCGAGAAGGGTTTTAAAAATCGGATCATGTCCGATAATGTTGCTAAGGACACATAAGAGCTTGTAAGGGTAGGATCGTGTCTGACGGGGTTGATAAAGACAGATAATAGGGAGAAAACTCGGATTCAGTGAGATAATGTTGATAAAAAGCGATAAAAGCTATGAAGGGTCAGGTGTAGTCCAATCCAGTAAGGTTTAAAACAACCGATAAGGGCTTATAAGGGTTTCCAGTGGTCGAATCAAGTTTGATGGCATTGATAATAAGACCTGCATACGTGGAGATGAGGAAGTGGCGCAATACTTCTGCATAATTTGACAACTCTCAGAGTGGTTCCTGCGTGAATTTTTTGCTTCCTCCATGGCTATACTTGACTACTTTCTCTATCTGTTGAGTATACACCTACTTACGCGCGCTGCGGAATATCCTGGAGAAGGTTGCCGTTGGTGGCTACATTGCTCCAGATTGCTACTTTAGGAGACTGCCTGGTGGCAGAAAGAAGGGGTTGGCTGTCTGCTACTTTCTTGCTACTTTTGACTTTCATTATGACGCATTTCCTAGCTATCGTTCATTATTTATTTCAAGCCAGATTATCGGCAGCCATAAAGCTTACCCATTCTTTTCCACCTTTGCTATCGTGGTAGTTGCAGAACGTATGTGAAATAATATGCACATGAAGTCATTTTCTCCGCTATAGGATCGCACTTGAGAAACCATCGTGTTGGGGCCATAAAAATTTTAAGAAAATTTATTTAGGGGACTTATTTATTATCGCTAGACTTCGTAAATATGAAGTCAAAGGAACTGCACGCAGAGGCAGCGGATTTGGAAGGCTTTTTGAGCAAGAAGTTTGGGTTTATCTGTGCCTGAGGATCAGGGCACTGTGAGTTTCCAGTTCTTGACGCTCATGACCATGCAGCTTAAACAGCGCCTTCCCAACGTCTCGACAGCGCTTTGGCGGCTGAAGGACATCGATAATCAAGCAACTGGAAACGCGAATAGCCGTTAAAATAAAATGAAGCTAAACTTGATTTTTATGTTTGTTAATCGGGCTGGAATACCAATTTACAGGCAATAATGAGTTTGTCCCTACATCATGCTGCGCGCCAGTGCACATGGGCAAGTGTACATTTTACACTTGCCCCCGCTTGCTTCTGCGCACGTCACCCTCCTCCTTGTTATTCCGGTTTCGGTTTCCCCTCCTCTCTTTTCCCCTTTTTATACATATTTTTAAACACCCTCACCAACACATTCCGAAGTCAATATGCCTTTTTTGCGCCTCAACCCAGGGTATCGCCATTTCTGGATGCCGCCGTAACGACACCTACGTTGAGCGACTGGGGCAATGGCCTTTGCAACACGGTGCCGCTGCCTTTCAGTCACCCCATACATAGCGCCGCAGACTCCTCGTCACCATCTTAACTACTTCAAAATTACTCGACGTATTGCTCCTATGCTACTCAAGTCACTTTTTCAATTCATGTTTTTTTTCTTTTTTTTTCTTTAGTGTTACTCGCGAGCTGACCGCCTGACGGGCTCTTCTAATGTCACAAGAATATGACGCCAACGACA